>NC_047028.1:35124329-35172368 GCF_902652985.1 Pecten maximus | reverse complement strand
ATTTATGGGATCAACGAGCCCGGAAACTACCCAAGGACATTAGAGTGATGAAACAATTAGCGATTCCCACATCAATGTGACGCGAATTGATGAAACATTGCCATGACACTCTGACAGGAGGAGCACATCAAGGCTTTGATAGAACTTACAATGTTGTGTCATCACGATACTACTGGCCTAGGATGTATAAACATATACATGAATAAGTGTCCTCTTGCTCGGCATGTCAGAGAGCAAAACAACCACCAGTAAACCATAGAGCACCTCTTCATCCTCTGCCAACTGTTAATACCTTTGAACGATGACACATGGATATTCTGGGACCTCTACGCAAGTGTATGTTAGGTGTATGTACACATGGATATGTAAATAACAGCTGGACTGGACTCCCCATGGCTTTGACTGACCATGACAGTAAACTGGCCAGGCCAGGGACCCCACTGAGCCACCCACTGGGCTACAGAGGCAGATCTCAGTTGATGTTTACAATGACTTGTGCTTGTTAATAATATTTAATATAGAATAAATCAAAGCAGGTTTATTACTATATGTATATGTATGTATATATCAGTAAGAAATAATTAGTAGTTTGTTACGATGTTTTTCATATTTCTGTACATTAATTAGTTCTAATGTTAGGTCTAGTTAAATATCAGAATTAGAGACTTTATGTAAATTATTTTAATTTACTTAAGTTTATAAATTCATTTGTGACATGTTATAACAGTAATAGGAAATAGGGAACTTCACCTATAATTGCATATATTTCCGTTCCATACTGCTTATGTAGTTTTGACAAAACAGTACACCAGTCACGGACCATAACCATTAGATTATTTTCAAATTAACAAATTGTAATCTTATCTAATAAAATCCTCATGAAAAACGGCAATGTAGTTTGGTACAACTTGCCTTCTTTTTCTCACTTTTCATCACTTGATTAGTCACGTGACAGCTGAAGTTATCCCTGTTCCGCTGCAAAGCTATTTATAGAACTGTTAACATTTTACTACGTAAACACGGTTGGTTTTGGGCTTATATTAACTGTTCATGCATATGAACTCATGATGAACATATGAGTCTTAGACATGTGGATAGTTTATCTGCACTGGGACGCATGTAAATTTCCACGACGATCAAGCTGAATTTTTTACTTTCGTTTTCAAGGCAGGAATGAGACAGAACAACGTAATCCTACGCCAACAAAATAGCATATACTTGTGAGGAATTGTTTATGTTTACAATCTAAAATGATCTAGAACACCAAACATTTATATTTCATTTTAAACAAGAGGCCCAGGGGCCTTAACGGTCATCTGACTCTAAATTAAAACCCTTATATTATTGTAGTATGCATTCTCTGTAGCATGTATATAGTAACACTGTTGGCCATGGTGGCCATCTTGGATTTCTGACCGACCCAATAAATAACAACACTTGGTCTGGACCATCTAAGGATAATTTCTGGTAAGTTAGAGCTGAATCCCACCGGTGGAATTTGAGAAGAAGTTTGAAATAGGCATTGTTCAGGAAAACCATGATTGCGCAATCATGTTACAAAATGGCCGCCATATTGCTGCAATGTCAAAGTTTTTACGACGCCAAAAAAATAACAACACTATGTTGGCTTGCCTTCCTTGACATCCTCACCCATTTCCAGCTCAATGGCACCAATGGAACTGGAGAAGAAGTTTAAAATGTGTTTTTTCAAGATGGCGGATATGGCGGCCATCTTGGATTTCAGACCAATCTAACGAATAACAATACTTGGTCGGGATCATATCAGGATCATTTCAGGCAAGTTTCAGCCCAACAGCACTAGTGGAACTTGAGAAGTTTAAAATGTTTTTGACAAGATGGCGGCTATCGCGGGCATCTTGGATTTCGGACCGACCCAAAAAATAACAACACTTGGTCGGAATCATATCAGGATCATTTCAGGCAAGTTTCAGCTCAATAGCACTGGTGGAACTTGAGAAGAAGTTTAAAATGTGTTTTTCAAGATGGCGGCTATGGCGGCCATCTTGGATTTCAGACCAATCTAACGAATAACAATACTTGGTCGGGATCATATCAGGATCATTTCAGGCAAGTTTCAGCCCAACAGCACTAGTGGAACTTGAGAAGTTTAAAATGTTTTTGACAAGATGGCGGCTATGGCGGGCATCTTGGATTTCGGACCGACCCAAAAAATAACAACACTTGGTCGGAATCATATCAGGATCATTTCAGGCAAGTTTCAGCTCAATAGCACTGGTGGAACTTGAGAAGAAGTTTAAAATGTGTTTTTCAAGATGGCGGCTATGGCGGCCATCTTGGAATTCGCACCGACCTGAAAAATAACAACACTTTGTCGGGATCATCTCAGGATCATTTCTGGCAAGTTTCAGCCCAACAACACTGGTGGAACTTGAGAAGAAGTTTAAAACGTGTTTTTTCAAGATGGCGGCTATGGCGGCCATCTTGGATTTCGGACCAACCCGAAAAATAACAACACTTGGTCAGGACCATCTCAGGATCATTCCTGGCAAGTTTCAGCTTTATAGCACTGCAGAGGTGCCAACAATGATTAATTGAAAAGAGGAAGGTTTTCGAGCGGAGCGAGAAAAAAAAAATTTCAGGGGGTGTGGGGGCCGACGAGGCCCCCAGACGCTGACGGGTTTCAAGTGTCCGGAAATGCATTCTGGGCATAAGCAGCACACAATTCAGATAATTTGGTTTGGGAAAATAACTCAAATATATGTTTAAAAAAATAAGAAATGTTAATTTTATTTAGTTTTACCTTGATATAGTCTGTCTGTGATTTCAGTGCTTCGTATGTATGATGTCATTTTCCCCACCGTGTGCAATGCTAAAATCACAATTGCAAGTAACACATCTTGCAGTATATTCATCCCGATCGGATTGAACAATAAAAGGAAAACGCTCCTTGTATTCAGATTTAAATCTCTGGTCCCATTGCGACTTAACTTTTTTCTTTGGTGTTACTGATTTTACGGTTTCGTCTTCAGCTGTCAGACTACGTTTTTCCGCCATTTTGATAAACTGGCCTCAGACCACAATTAATTTCCCTCTTTGTTCTACCAAAGAAAAATCGAAATTAAAATATTTCAGAAGTTTGCAAAAAATCTGGCTTTCACATCACGTGTAGAACTATTCAAGCTGAACATACAGTGAGCTGGAAAGTACCTCATGACCGGCATTTAACAAAGTTATTTTTATTTAAGTGTAACCACCCTACTATATTGTAGGAAAATCCGGAAAATCACAAAATATTACTACTCAAGCCTTATAACTCCCCGTGTCCTGCCTCACAAACAAACATGGAAATGGTGTCAAAATAAAATTCTGCCACTAGATTACATATTGCACTATAAATCTATGCTAAAATTATGTCCATATCTGTAGCAGCTAAGTCAGGAAAA
Organism: Pecten maximus; assembly: GCF_902652985.1. Lineage (NCBI taxonomy): Eukaryota > Metazoa > Mollusca > Bivalvia > Pectinida > Pectinidae > Pecten > Pecten maximus. The sequence continues at coordinate 35,168,943 of NC_047028.1, read as the reverse complement.
AATATTTAGCAACAGTCCTGAAATTTCAATATGTACTACATTCGTGTACAACGACCCGGAAGTATTATTGTGGTCTGAGGCCAACTTGGGAAGACCATTCATGATCGTTCATATGCTTGAAAATGATGTATAAATAATACTAATGGTGACAAACGCACAGGAGATCGAGAGCGCGGAAACGGACATCAGAATTCCGGATTTAGGAAACATTTCGATTTTTTTTTATAAAATCGTACAAAAGTCATGAAAAAGCGGAAGGCGTATTTTATACCTTAAAATCGTAAGGATTACGCCAAAAGAGGAAGGGTTGGCACCTCTGGCACTGGTGGAACTGGAGAAGAAGTTTAAAATGTGTTTTTCAAGATGGCGGCTATGGCGGCCATCTTGGAATTCGGACCGACCTGAAAAATAACAACACTTGGTCGAAATCATATCAGGATCATTTCAGGCAAGTTTCAGCTCAATAGCACTGTTGGAACTTGAGAAGAAGTTTAAAATGTGTTTTTCAAGATGGCGGCTATGGTGGCCATCTTGGAATTCGGACCGACCTGAAAAATAACAACACTTGGTCGGGATCATCTCAGGATCATTTCTGGCAAGTTTCAGCCCAACAGCACTGGTGGAACTTGAGAAGAAGTTTAAAATGTGTTTTCAAAATGGCGGCTATGGCGGCCATCTTGGATTTCGGACTGACCCGAAAAATAACAACACTTGGTCAGGACCATCTCAGGATCATTCCTGGCAAGTTTCAGCTTAATCCCACTGGTGGAACTTGAGAAGAAGATTGAAATGTGAAAAGTTTACGGACGGCGCACGGCGCACGGCGGACGGCGGACGACGACGGACGAAACACGATGGCTATAGGTCATCCTGACCCTTCGGGTCAGATGACCTAATAAATGCAGTAAACACGGGAACCATCAGTTAAATCGTGTTGATAATTGCTGTCAAAATAGGAAGTATATTTAGCTGTGGATGAATATCGTTTGTGTAAAAAGAGAACTTGTTAGCCGGAAACAAATGTGTCACTAACAACATTTACCCACCACGACTATAACGTGTTTTTGCACTGCTGGAAATCCCATGAAAACTTAGTTTCGTCGCCATGAATTAATTGAATATCCCATGACTATAGAATGTGTATTAAATCCATGCAATGAAATATCTATGAAAATAAACTGGGAAAGGATTCAGTTATGTTAATGGCCATGAATTTTTGTACAATCATATTTTCATGGCCATTGATTTGTCAATTATTGCCATGAATTTTAGAATAGACTATTAGTTGTATTTCATGGCCATTGATTTACAATTGTTGGCCATGAATTTTACATGGCAAACATGTAAGGATTTTCTGCCCATGAGTTACAAGTTGATAATGGCTATGAAAAGTGTGCATATCACTTGTCGGTGATTTATGGCCATGGAAATTTACAAATTTATGAAATGTAAACCATAATTTCTTTTTTTATCCCAATATCATGAATTGGTTAATTTGATTGATCAATATGATGTATTATCAATATCAATGCACGTTTAATATTATAATGAAACAGACTGAGTTACATGTACCTCTGGCAAATTTAAATAAAGACAGTATTTACATCATAACATGTATACTTTTTAGCTCTCTGGACGGAGTCCAGGAGAGCTTACGCAGTCATTCTCATGTTTTTGCCGGAAGTAGAATAATTAAAATTTTGTGGACAGAGGATATCAGAAACTGTGGGTCTGTCAGAATGGATTTCAAGACACATGATTGGGGTCGATACGAACTAGATTTGACAAGAAATTTGAGTTGTTAAATGTTTTCATTTTCGAGTAATCGTCAATTAACGGTGTCATTTTGGACATACTCGGTGTCACAGGGACATGCCGAACGTTATTCTGAGGAGTTATGAGGCAAAGTTCCTATATCAACCCACTGTAATGTGTATATAGTAATGTGTTGCAACACACGTATCCCTATGCCGCTGCAAAAAATTGCTGCTATGCGTGTTACTTTATACACATTATGTCGTCTGCTACAGTGTACAGAGTGTCTCGCGAGGTATACGTATACGTCCCTGGCAAACCGGATTTTGACAATATTTCGTCATGTTATGAAGAAATGTCCATAGTTTCTTCTCATAATATTTATTTATTTTTCCGTTGAGTATTTATGGAGCAATACAGAATTGTCTACACTGATAATTTCCGTGTGACGTCATTTCTCTATATGACGTTACTAAAGTAACGTCAAAATGGCGTTCAAAAAATTAGGTATTGTAAAAAAAATATGATTTCTCTATATATATACAAACAAGCTGGATTTCAAATCAACGTCCAGAGAGCTACGAGGCCCTTGGCCTCTTGTTTATATTTATATCCATGTCATACTTAACATGCTAAGGTAATTATAGTTAATCAATAAGTACACAGTCTTTTACCAGAATTGTTTTTACGTCATTTGTATACATATGAGAATCACATGCAACACCTACCTACTGATCATGACCACTTTCAGTTTATTTTTGCATTATATATGTAATTTTCCACTGTTTAGAAACCATACCCAGCTGTCCTGTTCTGCTGTGACCAATGGCATTGAAAGATTCTTTGTGCAAACATATGAAGATGAATGTTCTCCATTTGTATTACCTTTCTAGAGATGTGTATCGTTATCAAATATTAAATCCGTAAACCATTTCACAGAAGCAACTTCTGTAACACTCCCTGTTTTACAGTTCTTGTGTCCCCCAAAATATTGTATTTGTCCAAACAAAATAAATTTTCCTGAAATCACTTTGTTCTGCTGTTTTCCTCTGTCAAATTGAGAACATACGTAAGAAGATATTATTTTAGCTGATTTAGTTTCCTTTAATCGACATATGTATGTCACAATACGCTTTGTGACAGAATGTTCTTCATAATGAACAAAGTATTTTGTCAAAGAACAATCTTCTCCATTACAAACCACATCCGGTCCATCAATGCATACTTTGTGTAGTCGCTTTAACTCCCTCGGTTTAAGTACAAGCATGTTCCTTCTACCAGTACAGGACTGCTGTTTTTCCTTCATTACATCTAGAAGTTGATGATCAGGTTCATTACCATATGCACTAGCATCATTAGGACCTTTGGGATCTGGAATCCTTGAAGTCGCCACTATGAAGTGACACCACTCATAAATCAGAAATGTTTCAGAGTCGTTATATTCTGTAATGTGAGGGGAAAGTTGTGTTCCAAAGAAGCTAGAGCTTTGTTCAAGTTCTCTTCCATTTTATCAACATCATCTAGGTCTTGGCTTTCTTTGCATAATGCGCTGATGCAGTCAAAGAAATAGAGTAATGTCTGTCTACATTGGTTATAATCATGAGACTTCAAGGATCCCGGTTTGCTGAAAAATTGAGAAGGCTTCAATCCAAATCCAATCGGAGGTCTAAGACTGGCTGCCCTTTGATCTGTATAGGACCAAGTGCAAGGCCAAAATACAACCACACTGATCTTATTATACATGACACAGTACAACTGCCTCACCAAGGTGAACTTATAAGCATGACACAACAAGTTCAAGTGACAAGTATTGTAGTTAAAGACTGGAAGAAAAATCCCGGACAAGATATATAATGCAAAATTCAAACGTAATCTGTACCAAGATTGTAATTCCATTCTGCTGGAACGAGTTCTCTGATTGGTTCGCTGAGCTTCATCAGCATCCCGGCTTTACATTGGTTGGAAAAGATAGAGCGCCAAACGTCGCCACGAGCAGCTTCCACGAGGCATGGACGTCAACATGGCAATGAGTCAATTAAGTGAAGAAACAAAGCTAATTATCAAAGGTAAGAGCCGTTTTTTTTTTGTAAATTGTGAGATATCAAACTTCAGCATGCACTTGCCAGACCATTATATCAGTGGGTAACGGATACACTTGAATCAGCTTTCGATTCCCCTGGCGAAGTTTACCTGAAAATTTAACGACATTTTCAGTTTTAAAAAATGATAAAGACACAAAATAAATGACAGAAATAGGTGTCACGGTCCTGCTTATGTGCTTATGACAAATGTGCTGTTAATTCGCCCGGTGCGATTTACGAGCTACGTTCTCGTCAGTCTATTCACACGACGGTAATGCTTTTCATATGGTCATATGCTAGTTTAGATGTACACCCATTCACAAATTTAGAGGAGCTCTTCAGAAAAGAAACCAAGAAATAATCATGGCTGCCGCTACTCATTTCAGTTTATGCTTCGTTACGTAAACTTGTTATTTTACGATATTTTAGATGGATTTTAACTACAAGTTAGGTAGGAGATCGACAGAAATGGTTTATAATTTAAATATATTTATAGATGAGAACCAATCGGCGGATAACCGATAAGTGATGCAAAAATAGCCCCGGTGTGAATCACACCGGACTTGCTCCATTACGAGGCATGGGATCGATTTAATACCCGGCCGAGGCAGAGCCATAGGAGTCCGGTTATTAATATTAGTACTAATGCTAGTAGTTATATGACTATACATCAACATCGTCCTTTAAATTGAAGTTCATTATACGATCTTCTTGTGAAAATAAATGCCCGTTTCTCAGGGAAACGATGTCGGCTTTCATATGAATACATTATTTCCATAAATTTACCGAAATAATTTTTTCTATATGAAATGTATTGTTAAGTTTTTCTTGTTCCAGATTTGCTCAAACTTGTGAAGATTTTAAATGAAAGTTATGAAAATGTAATTTTTTGCTTCAGACTTATTAGTGAAACTTGGATTAGAATGTGCATTCTTCTAGAGATATTGTACAAATAATATCCTAATTAAGTTACAAAAAAAGAATTTCAAACTTTATAAAAAAAATAAATTCAGTAATGTAACAAATACATAGCATTTCCTTTCTTTCTTGTTTTATTTAGACAATGGATTTACATTCGATATGATCCAGCGATTCAGTCCGGACGACATCAATGAATTTCCAAATATGAAGGATCGCTTCATTCTTCGACAGATTGGGAAGGCTAGTACATGTAGTACGTATACCAATGTTATTGTAGCAGATAATCAATTTCGGGAGACTACAGCTGTTGATAACGAAGTAGCCAGCTCGCAATCCAATGATGAGGCAGACAAGTTGGATTCAAGCTCTGGATCATTGATGGACACCAATGGACACTGCAACGACTTTACAGCAAAACAACTTTTGGAGGAAACGGAAGAATTGTCAAAGTACTACAGTTTTTTCTCGAGTTTGATCAAAGATGCCGCAAAAGGAGCAAACATTTGGAAAAAATCCCCACTTCTTACTGAAATGTCGACGTCCAAGAGAGTAGCATTTCAAGAAAGTATCAAGAGAGCAGCGCCACAGCTTAATAGCATAAAGTACCAAGCCGAGGTTTGAAAAAGGCTTGGGCAATGTCTTCAAAATCGTAGGAAATATGTGAATGACATTGTCAGTGGAAAGCGGTTGCCAAGGATGTCAAGAAGTTCTACACCTAACAAGATACACAAAGATAAGACGAGCAGCTACCTGCAGATTCTGAACAGCGACGGATCCCCAGGAGAAGAGCCTATGAACGTGTTTGTCCCAGGAAGTAATATTGTGCTACTAGACCAACAAAACAGAGAAGTGGCCAAGGCTATCGTTGTTGGAAATAAGGACAAAATGTTTACGGAGGTAGTGATACAAAACTTGCTGGTGGATGACAATGACACAGATGAAAACTTGGAACTACCACAAGCCTGTGGTCCCTTTCCAAAGCTTTGAAAAGGTGTAATTAAGAAACTAGTTATATGAAAAACAAATAGAATACAGCCAGCAATAACTGTCAATGAAAAGAAAAAAAAGAGTGCTGGGAAATCAAACAATATAAAGCCTCATCATGATCAGCCTGTGTGTGCACCTGCACATGTAAGTGAGCCCAACCAGCATCTGTCTGCATGTGTTGGTCAGAAGAATACAACGACATACTGTCTTGCAGTGTTTGAATGGAGCCATGGGGAACTGTACATTGGCTATCAAAAAATACTACAAAGCCATAGTGTAATCACAAATTGCCAGATGCAATTGGCCAGAATTGATAATGGAAAACTTGTTCTTCCCAAGAAAATTGATAATTCAATGATAAAACTGAACCTGCACGACTTTCAAAACAAGAGGCCCAGGGGCCTTAACGGTCATCTGACTCTAAATTAAAACCCTTATATTATTGTAGTATGCATTCTCTGTAGCAAGTATATAGTGGCACTGTTGGCCATGGTGGCCATCTTGGATTTCTGACCGACCCAATAAATAATAACACTTGGTCTGGACCATCTAAGGATAATATCTGGTAAGTAAGAGCTGAATCCCACCGGTGGAATTTGAGAAGAAGTTTGAAATAGGTGTTGTTCATGAAAACAATGATTGCGCAATCATGTTACGAAATGGCCGTCATTGCTGCCATGTCAAAGTTTTTACGAGGCCGAAAAAAACAACAACACTTTGTTTGCCCTCCTTCCTTAACATTCTCACAAATTTCCAGCTCAATGACACCAGTGGAACTGGAGAATAAGTTTAAAATGTGTTTTTTAAGATTGCGGATATGGTGGCCATCTTGGATTTCAGACCAATCTAAAAAATAACAATACTTGGTCAGGATCATCTCAGGAACATTTCAGGCAAGTTTCAGCCCAACAGCACTGGTGGAACTTGAGAAGAAGTTTAAAATGTGTTTTTCAAGATGGCGGTTATGGCGGCCATCTTGGATTTTGGACCGACCCGAAAAATAACACTTGGTCAGGATCATCTCAGGATCATTTCTGGCAAGTTTCAAGCCCAACAGCACTGGTGGAACTTGAGAAGAAGTTTAAAATGTGTTTTTCAAGATGGCGGCTATGGCGGCCATCTTGGATTTCGGACCGACCCGAAAAATAACAACACTTGGTCGCAATCATATCAGGATCATTTCAGGCAAGTTTCAGCTCAATAGCACTTTTGGAACTTGAGAAGAAGTTTAAAATGTATTTTTCAAGATGGCGGCTATGGCGGCCATCTTGGATTTTGGACCGACCCGAAAAATAACAACACTTGGTCAGGATCATCTCAGGATCATTTCTGGCAAGTTTCAGCCCAACAGCACTGGTGGAACTTGAGAAGAAGTTTAAAATGTGTTTTTCAAGATGGCGGCTATGGCGGCCATCTTGGATTTCGGACCGACCCGAAAAATAACAACACTTGGTCGCAATCATATCAGGATCATTTCAGGCAAGTTTCAGCTCAATAGCACTGGTGGAACTTGAGAAGAAGTTTAAAATGTGTTTTTCAAGATGGCGGTTATGGCGGCCATCTTGGAATTTGGAACGACCCGAAAAATAACAACACTTGGTCGGGATCATCTCAGGATCATTTCTGGCAAGTTTCAGCCCAACAGCACTGGTGGAACTTGAGAAGAAGTTTAAAATGTGTTTTTCAAGATGGCGGCTATGGTGGCCATCTTGGATTTCGGACCCACCCGAAAAATAACAACACTTGGTCGCAATCATATCAGGATCAATTCAGGCAAGTTTCAGCTCAATAGCACTGGTGGAACTTGAGAAGAAGTTTAAAATGTGTTTTTCAAGATGGCGGCTATGGCGGCCATCTTGGATTTCGGACCGACCCAAAAAATAACAACACTTGGTCGGGATCATCTCAGGATCATTTCTGGCAAGTTTCAGCCCAGCAGCACTGGTAGAACTTGAGAAGAAGTTTAAAATGTGTTTTCAAAATGGTGGCTATGGCGGCCATCTTGGATTTCAGACTGACCCGAAAAATAACAACACTTGGTCAGGACCATCTCAGGATCATTTCAGGCAAGTTTCAGCTTAATCCCACTGGTGGAACTTGAGAAGAAGATTGAAATGTGAAAAGTTTACGCACGGCGCACGGCGGACGGCGGACGGCGCACGACGACGGACGAAGCATGATGACTATAGGTCATCCTGACCCTTCGGGTCAGATGCCCTAAAAACCCAGATGATGATTATTGTATCTTTAGATCTGCTCACTACCAACTGGATTCTCTCTCCAACATGTTTGTGGTAGCTAATGAACAGGGTTTTTTGGAACGTTTGTGTGATGGATTTGCTGAATACATGAAGAAGAACTAGAACTTATATCAAGCTAGTCCTTGTATTTTATATATAGATCTAGGACTTATTGCTGTTTGTTTTTGCGCCCATTAATGACATTTAACGGGAGCATACAATTATGTTATGGTGTCCGTCTGTCTTATTATGCCCCGATTCGATGAAGTGGGGGTATATATAGTGTTGACTTTGTCCGTCTGTCCGATCGTCCATTCGAAAGGTTTCTAGAGCATATATATATCTCCCATACTATTTCACCTACGGTTATAATGAATCTTGGTTTAAAGGAAGATATTTGTAAGGCGCTGTGTCGCATAAACCATAACTATATAGTTGACTGTGACCTTTACTTTGTCTATAGATGCATAATGTTACTGCCTAAAAGGTTTCTGGAGCAAATCTCCTGTACTATTTTGCCTATGGCAGGGCTTTTTCTGAGGGTGCTTTGGGGCTGTTAATGGGCCCTATTCCCAATCATTTCATATAAGTCAAATTCCTAAAATTTGCAGTTTACTCCTGAAAAAATCTTTTCCATTCACAAATTGTTTTTCCATTCACCAATTTTCTTCCCAAAATAAGACAAAAAGGCTCCATTCCAAACTGGTGAGAAAAAGCCCTTTACGGTATATTTGTTAAAAAGCAAATTGCAGTGATTCAGATTGGACCCTCTTCTTTTAAGACAGTGGGCCTAAATTCTTATTTTGTCTTAGGTCATTATGTCCTAAATGAGAAAAAAAATTGAGCCATGCCTTTAGGGTGATGAATTGATTAATAAGAATGACAAAATAGTAAGATTCCAGAAAACTTTATTCAGACTTCAGACTGACACTTTAGAGTTATTTTAACTGAACATTTTCCTTTTATTTACTTTATTTCAGACCGACTGTCACTTTACAGTTATTTAATTAAGTTTAATTAATGTATGCAATCCAGCAAAACAGAGAATACATTTAAGCAATGAATAGGGCTTCGTTTATTAAGTTTGTCAGCAATAGCAATGTCTGTTATATAGGACCATAACAACATTTGCTAAAACATTCATTACTTATGTTATTCATATATTATTCATTTGTTTGGCTATATTCAGTCTCCAAGCGTCATTTTCATGGAGTTCTTGGAACAACAAAGTCAGTTCAGATCAATGATGTCACATAACCATTACAGACCAAATGTTGTTATAGTCTTGACAACACATATTGTATGCTCTTAATGCCTTGCAATGGGAATATGCAGAGCAAATGTAAATATTGTATCATGATTGTCGAAACTTCATTTTGCAGGAGATCTCAAGCAATGCCGTTCTGGCAGGCCTGTACAACTATTTTTATAATTAACAAATTACCTTGTCTGCAAATGCTGTGCCGCTCAGGTAGTCTCCAAAAAAAATTCTCCAGATCAAAATTTCACAGAAGTCTACAAACAGTTTTTCCATATTTTCATGGAAATCATTTCCAATACGCGGAGAAAAATTCCACAGAATCTCCGTGGAAATTCCACGGAATCTCCGTGGAAATTCCACGGAATTCACAGATAATCTCCGCGAAGATCTGACAACATTTTCCACAGAGGTTCTCTTTTTTCTCCGCGGAATCTCCGTGGAAATATTTCAAATACTCCGCGGAGAAAAATTCCACGGAATCTCCATGGAATCTCTGGAAATTCCACGGAATTCAATGAGAATCTCCGCGGAGATCTGACAACATTTTCCAGGGAGTAGGTTCTCATTTTTCATTTTTTTTCTCCACGGAATCTCTGTGGAAATCATTTCCAATACTCCGCGGAGAAAAATTCCACGGAATCTCCGTGGAAATTCCACGGAATTCACGGAGATTTTTCAACTGGGTACAATTTCCGATAACTTTGGTTATATTTTTTTTAGGTTTCTATTGTTTAAAAGTGAATTGAAATTCATACTATGGGATACGTAGCATATTTTAAGCATCGAAATGGCTCAAAAGGGCCTATCTGGACTTGGTTAACATTTTGGTGCAAGTGTTGAAAAATTGTATAACTATTGCATCACTAATATTTTTAGATTTTTATTTTTTTCAGTTACAATTGTTTTACAGTGAATGGACAATCATATTATTTGAAATATAGTGAAATTTACACATGGAAAAGGACCTATCTGAACTTGGTTAAAGTTTTAATGCATTAGTGTTGAAATATTGTATTACCATACAATTTTAGTTATTGATGTTTTACACTGAATAAAGAATCTTTCTAAAGGGATATGTAGCAAATATTAAGCACCAGTCTGGACTTATCACTTCATGAAGTATTTTACTGTTCTACAATTACAGTATCAAGGAACATTAGAGTTTTATTTTCATGATTTAACATGTGGGCAATAGGCGAACTTATGGTGTCATCATACAACTCCTTTTTTAAGTTATTATTCTAGTCTAATAGAAATGGAATGTTTAAACACAACTGATCGCTATGGTTTGTAAAATATGACCTTGTTTTTATTTTTATTAGCCCACCATCTGATGATGGTGGGATATTCAAATCACCTGGCGTCCGTGGTCCGTATTCTGTCATTCCGTCCGTCCGTAAACAATTCTTGTTACCGCTATTTCTCATAAAGTACTGTACGCATCTTTCTAAAATTTGACATGTAGTATCCCATTGGCCTCTAGAACTGGCATGTCTGTAAATGATCTGCCAAAATTAGGTATTTTATTTTATGTCAAAAAGATTCATTTCACCCTCTCATGAAGCCCATAAAGGGTGCAAAAGGGGGCCCAATATGGTAAGTTGTATTTTGATCAAGTGGATGGATTACAATGACCATATATCAGGTGAGTGCCTTAAGGCCCCTTAGGCCTCTTCTTATGAAAAGTTGTTGATAGTTTTGTTGGCTTATCAATTTGTATGGAAATGAATTTTTCTTGAATAATTAAAAGCAATATGAAGTTAAAATGTTTCTCACTTATTTTTTGATAGGATTATTCCAGTGAAAAATCTACCTGACCAGGGGACTCCTACTTCTACATGCGGTGGGTTAGTATAGGACTGGCTAAATATAACTACAATACAGATTTCTTAGGTGGTGTCAAATAGTTTTTAAAGTTGGAGTCTCAGGGTAAGAAAGATATTTTACTGGAATAGCCCATACCTATTTCCAAGCCTAAAATTAATTAAATTTAATATTTGCTGAGTATTTTTGTGTAAATTTATCGTATTCATTGCTTATCAAGTATCTCATTCTTGTTTTACCATGATCTGACCATGTTTTCAGCATATTTGGACCATGGTCTGACCATGGTTTGACATGTTTTTACTGCTTTTGACCATGGTGAGAACATGGTTTGACCATGGTCTGACCATGCTTTCACTGCTTTTGACCATGGTCAGAACATGTTTATTTGCAAATCATTTCGCCTGGGTAGTGGTTGAAGTGTGTGACGTTCAACCACTAGCCTTCCACTTCTGGGGCCCAGTGGTTAAAGTGTGTGATATTCAACCACTAGCCCTCCACTTCAGGGACCCAGTGGTTAAAGTGTGTGATATTCAACCACTAGCCCTCCACTTCAGGGACCCAGTGGTTAAAGTGTGTGATATTCAACCACTAGCCCTCCACTTCAGGGACCCAGTGGTTAAAGTGTGTGATATTCAACCACTAGCCTTCCACTTCTGGGGCCCAGTGGTTAAAGTGTGTGATATTCAACCACTAGCCTTCCACTTCTGGTGCCCAGTGGTTAAAGTGTGTGGCATTTTACCACAAGCCCTCCACCTCTGGGCAGTGGTGGCCGAGTGGTTAAGATATAAGTTTGGATGAACACAGTTTGGATTTCAAAAAGTGTTTTTCTTCCCTAAAACACAATTTGGGACCAAATAAAAAACCAAAATATTGTAAGATTTCTTGCAACTGTAGTTTTTTCAATGCATATCTGCTCACGTGAGCGAAAATTGCTCACATCAGCGAAAATTGCTCACATGAGCTCATGATGATGATGATCATGTGAGCTAACTTTGTTAATGTTTGCATGGCTCACATGAGCTCATGTAAGCAATGTTTGGCTCATGTGAGATTTAACCTCATTTGCATGTTAAAATGCTCACAAGATCTCATGTGAGCAATAATGTTAGTTTCTCACGTGAGCTACTTAAAATTGTTAGCAGATTTTGGTAAGGGATCCATTTCCCTTGGTTTAAGCGAATACACTGAAAACAAAGAACATGCTATTGGTGCTCTGAGGAATTAAACCTTGACAAGAAAGGAGAAGAATTTATTTGGAGAAGATCCAGGACATGTGCCTAAAGCTGACATGATTACTTCCAAAATTGGGATAATTGATTGTGAAGATAACAAGAACTCGCACATTAAACATTACTATCTAGAGAGATATTGCAGTGTCAGATATTTCTTAAACCAGAATATGGTTTGATTGCAGTTGTCAATAAATTTGAGGTAGAGCTGACAATATTGTTTGCCTTCAGCAGCATAGACGATGCTGCTCTATAACAGTATGAACAGAAAAGTTTGCCACAAGACAAACAAGTGTCTGAGAATAGCACAAAACGTGAGTTAGTTCCTGTTAGAAACATTAGACGGACAATTCCATCTTTGCCAAAAAACAACGATTATATCACACAGTTTTGATATTAACAAAAATCTTGTTATCGTATCATAGTGACAAAAGTTACAATTAACTGATTGTCAAATCATTCACAGCCGTAATGGGCACGGAGGCGAATTTTTGACTGAAATCAGCCACACTGACCTGACCACTGTCCCGTTTGTGACTGCCATCGTTAACAACAACAAAGGAATCGGCGGAAATTGACGGAGAGGCTGAGGACAAACAGGATATCACTTGTAAAGAGGACACCATATATGTCCCACCTATATCAGATGATTTAGAGGCTGAGGACAAACAGGATATCACAGGATTTTCCTTCTAATAAGGATGGTCAAATGCAAGAGGATTCTGATGAAATGCCACTAGTTTTCATTGAAAGTGATGAGGATGAAATGGATAACAACAGTGATGAAGGGTTGGATGAAAGTGAAATAGTAGGAGATATCACTTTAACCAAACCTCTACAGTAGGAAGCATATGAAGAGCAGTAACAATTGTTCTTCAAAAAACAAATCTGATTGAATATATGATAATTACCATGCATGTTTTTTCTGTGGAAAACTTGTTTTGCATATTTCTGTACTTATGCGAATTCACAGGAATAGACCAGAAGTAAAGACTATTTTAAAGCAGTCAAAGCCAGATTTTTCAGTACTCAGGAAACTGGGGGATGACAAACACAATCGTCATTGTGTTGAATTAAAGACAGGGACAGCTTGTTCTTACCCGCAGACAAAAGACAGCATCTTGAATATCACAAAGTATGGACCATGTCCAGACTGCAGGGAATGGATTTTGCTAGCAGGCATTAAGTATCACAATAAGAAGTGCACAAAGAAAGATAGACAGCTTAAAGGAAAGAGATAATCAAAGTCTAGACATAAGTAGTAACATTAGATAACACTTTCGATATAAACAAAAACTTAGCCGACGGTGACCGTGCGGAGTTGAAGCACCTATTAGAGGAATCATCGTTAGCATTCGCTCCTGATATCGAGCAAACATTAGGAGAAACGAGTGACAGTCTCCCTATTTATCAGAACTGAATAATGTCACTAAGAAGGATGTGTATCCCCTTCCCAGAATTGATGTGTTGGAGGGTGTGGGACGGTGTAGGTGTGTAGGTGTGTGAACTCCTTGATATCCTCGGAGGGGCTAACTATTTCACCTCGTTAGATTTGACCGCTGGATATCACCAAGTTCCTGTGAGAGAGTCAGACGTAGAGAAAACAGCTTTTTCCTTTTTTGGAGGACATTATGAATATAACTTCCCATGCCGAAATAAAGTACACAAAAGTATTTTTTTCCTACTTTTTCGAAAAAGCTCGAAAAAAGTATACTTTTTCTGTACTTTATTTGGACTCTGAAATTTTTTCGAGTACTTTTTTTGTACTTATTCTGGACTTTACCTTTATTTCCCCTATCGGGCCCCGCCCCTTTGGCCCCTCGGGGGTCAGACTCACCATTTATGCAAAATCTGTTCCCCTTTCCCAAAGGATGTTTCTGACCAAACTGGGTTCAAATCCATTCATAACTTTATGACTAGTAGCGATTTTAAGGAATTACCTCTATTTCCCCTATTGGGCCCCGCCCCTTTGGCCCCTCGGGGGTCAGAGTCGCCATTTATGCAAAATCTGTTCCCCTTTCCCCTTCGGTCCAGGTGAGCTAAAAATGATCTCAAGAAATGATTGTGAATAAAAAAAATCTGTGTTTTGGAGTATAGTGGCATAATTTAAGATAAAGAATCTATTGCAGTCTCACATTGAAACGAACTGTCAGAGAATTCTGGAGTAGCTTGATTTGATTTAGGTAGTCATCCTTATAATTACGAGTTCTATTTTGTAGCTTTGTATACCTGTGGCTGGCCTTTCTTGATAAAAAGACTTCCAAGCAGACATGCATGTAATAAATGACAGTAAAGTGATCAGGTGCATAAGGAAAATTTTCTCTTTCTTCCAACAGATGATGCAGTACATTCTGAAATGAGGGAAAGCTTACAGACATTGCATTGTGGTCCAAATTGAGGGCAATGGTTCGCACAAAGCAGAAAAGGAATGAAGATAATCAGACATTTTATTTTTCAAATTCACACTTGCTTGGATTTGACCTGTTTAAGCATGCATTATTATGCATATACCATACTTCAGTATGTATGTATCGATTTTTGTTTTGCTTTCGAGTGAAGCTATTTACATTTTTGTGTTGTTTCCCCAAGAGAAATTTTGATTCGACAATTTTTACAAATGTTATTGCCCTTTTTATTTAGAATAGTATATTGTTTTTCTCCTTCATACACATGATATAAAATAGTGTTTTCCTGCTTGAAAAATTTATTAGAATAATTTATCACAAGTTATTGCCCTTATACATACATGTCCATCTGTAAATCCTTAACCTCACCCTTCAACAAATTTCAAGCTTATTAGACTTTGCTATGACATGAAATTATACTCAGTGGAATTGTGATTGGATAACTAATCTTGTATTTCAATATTTGTTTTCACTTGATACAGTTATGCATTTCTCTTAGAAATGGGACTGATGTATATATTGTTTAAGCATGCAGTATTCTAATTTATTACTTATTTCCTTCCTTTTTAGTCCTGCTTTTTTGGTATTTTTTTCCTACTTTTTCAGTACTTTTATCTACTTTTTAATTCTCTTCTTTTTTAGTACTATTTTCCTACTTTTATAGTACTTTTTTCCTAATTTTCCACTACTATTTACCTACTTTTTCAGTACTAATTTCCTACCTTTTTGGTACTTTTTTCCTACTTTCTGAGTACTAATTTCCTACTTTTTCAATACTATTTTCCTGCATTTTCTGTATCATTTTCCTACTTTTTCGTTTTCAGTACAAAACGTATGCACTACTTTAATTCCTGCTTGAAACATACATCTTTTTGTACTTTTTCATGCCAAGTTGTTCCAGTACCTTTTTTGTACTTTCTCAGTACTATTTTCCTACTTTTTCACAGTACTTTTGTTCCAGTACTTTTTTGTACTTTTTTGACTTACCTGTAAAAGTACTAAAAAGTATAAAGTACTTTTTTTGTACAATATATGTGCCATTTCTGTACTTTATGATGACAATAAAATGTACTAAAAGTATACTTTTGTTAGACTAGGAAATGAATGCTTTGTATACTGATGGAGTTGAAGTCAAAATTAATGATAAAACATTTGATGTGAAGCTGTCTGTTCTCTGTGGTGTTGCCGATTTGCCTGCCAAAGCAGAACTTCTGAACACAACATATTACAATGGAGAGTATGGTTGTGAAGCTGTCTGTTCTCTGTGGTGTTGCCGAATTGCCTGCCAAAGCAGAACTTCTGAACACAACATATTACAATGGAGAGTATGGTTGTGTTACCTATGAAGAGCCGGGTATGTCTGTACCACAAGGCAGAGGACATGCCAGGTGTTTCCCCTGCCATGGTCCAGAGTCATTATATCCAATCCGCTGTCGCGAAAAGATTCCAACAAATATGGAAACTGGCACGGAAAAGAAAAGATCTCAAGGGTTTAAAGGACAATCAGAACTCATTAATCTTAAAAACTATGACATTGTGAAAGGAACCGTACCTGGTTATATGCATGGTGTGCTGTTAGGTGTGGTGAAAACACACTGTCAAAGTGGTTTTCTCCTTCCGAATGTCAAAAAAAACTATTTCATTGGTAAAAACGTCAAGGCAATTTCAAAAAGGACGAAAAACATTAAGCCACCTAACAGTATTGAAAGACTTCCACGTGATCTTGAAAGACATCATTTACATTTTAACGCAACAGAGTTACAGTCTTGGTTGCTTTATTATTCTGTTCCATGTCTCAATGGATTTCTTGAGGATGAATTCATGGAAAACCTTGTTTGTCTTTCGCAAGCAGTGTATACACTGCTGAGCGACATAATTACACCTGGAGATTTGGAGATGGCGGTTGATTTACTTCAGCAGTTTTATTCATCGTTTCAGCGGAAATGGATCGTGTGGTTTAAACATCCATAACACTGCTCTGAATCTTCCATATTATGTGAAGCTGTGGGGCCCTGTCTGGTGTTGGAGTTGTTTCCCATTTGCGGATGCCAATGCCATGCTTCTTCAAGCAGTGCATGGTATAGGGAATGTTTTGAAGCAAGTGATGAAGTACAGGCAAGCACAGCTTTATATATGTAAAAAGGGAATGGGGATTAAAAAAGTACCAGCATGGAAGACAACAGAGGCAAGCAATTGTGATTTTGCTGGTGCTCCACAGAAGCTTGGGGAAACTGAAAACTGGGTAAAAGAAGAACTAGCATTGTTACACCAAGCCGTAGTGTCAGTTGGCAAGGTGAAAAAAATCCATCGTATCATTGTCAACAACACTAAATTCTTCTCTGAGGGTTATGGTAGAATGCAAAAAAAGATAATATTGTTAAATACAGCAATGATAACAATGGTAACATAACATTCTTTACTTTGTGCGAACATGTTGTTTATGCAATAATTTCAAAAAGGAACACCCGTCATCAGTCATCTTACTGCTGTGAAGGACACGGAGACCTTTGCTATTGTAAATGTGAAAGATCTCATTGATGTAATGGTGTGCATAGATGCTAGAACACAGGACAACACCTTGGAGCCATTGTATGTGTTCAGTCTTCCCAACAGATATGGCCATGCTGTGTTTAAGTAGAGATTTGACTATGGACAGTAAGAACCTTAAGTCATGAGGCCAAGACAAATATTTTTTCTCTTTACTTTACGATTCTAATTTTTTTTTAAAGAAAAAATTATCAGAATATTACTTTGTGGTTAGTTAAAATTGTAAAAAGTAAAATATTCACTGCCCCTTTTTATTTTTGAGAATAAAGGGTGAAAAACATTATTCTTTGGTCAGCACTTCGGCCATACAGCCAAGGTGCATAAAACACATTACCGTCATATGTCTTGGATGCTTGAAAGGGTGTATGTCAGCAAACTCCTTTTAATTTAGGATCTGAACCTTACATCAAAATACAAAAGGCAGAACTTGGAAAACCTGGATATCAGAGGTATTGTTAACAAATGTATAATAAGTCACTGATCGTGTTAAAATACTGATGGAGGGTTCAGTCAACTTGAGTAAGAATTGCCTAGATTCTCTTCGGTTGTTTATAGTCAAATCAGCATCAAAATGTGATAAAGAGCTAAACGATTGATGAAACAGATGGTATTGCTATTTTCGCCAACATTGGTCCTAAATAATTAATATTTATTTATAATTAATAATAATACTTATTTCAAGAAGGTAAAACGTATTTGCCATGTAACCTACAGTATATGTATATGTATATATACTGAAGATCAGAATCACAGACGTGTGATGAAGCATTATATTTTATGTCCAGTTTTTTTTAAGATATATATATATAATATATACAGTATGAGCATATAAGAAGATACTGTAAGCAAGACAAGCAGGCACATGATCATACACTTATGGGGATTAGTCACACAGATTCTTACTTAAAGTACATGTAGTTATGACTCTCTTTCAAGATTTAATTTTTTTAATCTTTCTATAGTATACAGATGAAGTTTTTTTGTTTTGTAATAGAAATTGTCATACCAGAGTCTGCTGGGCTAACAGATGTGACAAGAAAAGAAACTGAAATTACCAACACTGCTGATGATGTCAGAGACGGAGGAGCAAGAGATGAGCACAATATGATAGATATGAGGTTATTGTTAATCAGTATTAGATTGTATTAATCTTGTTCATTTTGCTTTTACATCTGAATAACAGCTAGATTTTTTCAATGAGAATCAGTTTTCCGTCATAGCTCGACACACTAATAACTACGCTCGCTGGCATTTGAAAAATGAAAGAAGATTTGACCCAAAATGGTCGGATACACATTCCTTCGTCGCGACATCGGATATAAGCTTAGGCTTAAGCCTGAACTGTTGAAATATTCTTGTGAAAACTTTAAAAATTCAGTTTGTTTCATTTGGGAGTTAATGTTGAATCATTTCATGTACAGGAATTCAATGAATTATAAACGGTGTCAAAATACATGTATTTTGAAATTTGTCTGTTCTGTTTGTATACAGCTGATTTCGTGGTTACGTGTTGTTGGTTTTATAAAGAAAATAGCACAGAATTAAAATTTAAGAAATTCTGAACATAATTGTAACTAAAAATGTCTAAAACAACTATTTCACTTTCAAAATTAGGTTTAGAAAAATTAATCAAAACAAAATTGAATTTCTCAAAAACTGCCATTGAGATGGTGTATGTACATTTCAGTCAGCGCAACAATGTATCTTTGCACTATCAGCACAGAGTGCTGAAGTGTTATAACCTGCATGTGGCAAAGGGCTAATGTAGAATGTGAAGATTCCGTGTATTTGCCGTCGACAAAGTCATCTACAAGACATTGAACAATTCGTTTTCCATAGGGACCTCTTCTTTTTTTCCGTGGAGTTTCGTTGATTTTATCAGCCATTTTGATAAGATGGTCAACTACACGATGTACATATGTAACACAATACCACGAAGAATTGTCCGAACACGCGTGTTTACTACACTGTATGTATACCTGCGGACCCCTACCGGGATTGGGGATTTGGGGATGGGGCCCTTGATGGCGGGGCTCCTCCGGGGGCTTCAATATGTATCAAAGTTAGTAATTTTAATTTTAACGTTTTTGGACCGAAATAAAGAAATTATTTGACTTTTATCAACTAAATAACAATACATAAGAATAACTTGATGTATATTAACTGTTAAGTAAACAAATAGATATATTGACAGTGATAAAATTGAGTGTCTACCCATGTGAGCCTTATATCCCCCAGGCCTTTCGTGGGGATTATTGGCGCGAATTGAGGCTGCTGCCAGTCGAGGTTTTAACCGTTCGGACATCGAAATTTTCACACCGTTTTTATCAACCATTTTGATAGTTCAGCAAACATGTTTGCCTGTGTCTATTTTAAAGAAGATGCATCACTTGCAGTTGTTGATTGTCGTGCTAAAAACGACAAAGTTCATTTTGACGGAGAAGTGAGAATTCGTGGAACTTGCAAGATGCTGTGGGGGAAAAGAACCTACCATGGTGTAATTATCAAGTGTGGAGGTGAGACATGGATTTTTTTATTGGCCGGTCGTGATTTTAAGAATAAATGTCTATTTATATGATATTCCGAAAGAGTGCTTTTTAAGGCAGGTATATGTAGAGGCCTCTTTTCGACAATAGTCCGTGATTTATCGATATCATATGACCTTTTTTTTGCTGGATGGACTTTATCTGTACATATCGTGTAATTTGAGCGTAATGAATCTTGACGAAGGTAATATTTTGTTATTGACTAAAGATTTAATTAATTTGGACTATATACGCAAGAAATATATAACACATAGGAGGTTTGTTCATACTAGCAGTTATTTGAAGAATGGCTCAGTTTCAAATTTCCAGTAGATCGAGATCATTACGACAACAGATCGGAAACCGTATTTAAACAGTATTAAGTAATACAAACATAGATTTACTTTGAAATGTCGATGAAGTTACCCGATATCACAAACATACATGTAAATGAAATAGTATTACAAAATATCCTGTGGTGATATGTCGGTCGCCTGTGTCTGTGTTTCTGTACTGTATCACATACGACATTTCTATCAGGTTCGGAGTACGTTTCGTTTCCATTGTTTAAATAAGGCTTTTTACTCAAGATAGATACATGACGTTCTTTGCTGCAAGGCGTTTGTTAAAGGTGTATGCATGTGAATCGTGACAACACACGTGTATGTTGTTAATTATCCGGAAACCGTTTCCTGCTACTATGTTATATTAGCTCTTTCATCGACGTCCCTTGCACGCTTACCTGTAGTTATCAACGAAACGTCTCCGTGATTTAATTCCAACAATTTATATTACGACCGTTTCTGCTTTATTACAACAGATTCCAGGATCCCGTTGGATGACTTCGCCAAAAGGCGAATAAAGATGTACTGAAGAAGCTGTCTGAGGTACCAACGACGGTTCCCCAAGAACTGTTTGATTTTCATTCTGACGACGTGGTTGAAACTCAACAAAAGGGTGAGAAAACCAAAAAATACCGCAGATGCCGACATAGAGGAATCGGAGGTACCGCCCCTCAAAAAGCCTAAAGGCAAAACTGGTAAAGTGACGGCAAAGAGGTTAGAAGAAGCAGCCTCTAATAGGACATCGCAAGAAATAATTAGCGAAATTAGGAAGGCTACAGATCTAGAGATACAGCCTTTGCAGGGACAGTTTCGTAAAGATGACAGTCCGACAGACAATCAGAATGTACAAAGCGATACTTATGTAACAGGAGAAAGAGAAAATGCAGCGGATTTAAATTCCTTCTACTGCAACACAGACCTATCCTCCACATGGTCCATAGTACAAGGACTGAGTAATGACATGCGGGTGTACCACAGGAAGAAACATTGGACAAGGTACCAGGTATGTAAATGTTTTAATAAAAATTTTCAACATACCACAATACTAATCATAATCGCACCGACAACATTAATTTGTATTTCAAAAGAACACTCTTACATGTTAGCATAATTTCAGTGTAATACAGTATTGAGATACAATATACCTTGTGGTAATACCATTGTACATAAATAAAGTCATTAAAACACCGATCTTAAAGGCTATAGCTTAAGTAACCACATTGACATTAAGAAAAAAATTTAATAAATTTATATTAATTACAGTTCCATCACCACAAATGATTAATATGTTGGAGATTGTAACTGATCCAGCTACCAGAGATTGGTTAACGAGATGTTTAAACCATTTCAAAAAGTCAACATGTCACCATTCCAACATGGATAACTGCTTTGAAGTAAGTACCTGGGCATGACATTCTCAGTTAAAATTGTACTCTCAAACTGTGTCTTGCATTTAAAGCCTAAACTACAAATCCAAAACTTACTTAGGATTATATGCTGTATACAAAATGTATGTCAGAGTGATGTATTAATATGTGTATCAAGTCATAGTTGTTATTTTCCATGTAATTCTAACTTTAATTTTGTTACTCTCTCAGTCTGTTATTGGTGCAGAGAGTTGAAACTAACTTGAAACTTTGAACATACCTGGTATTATAAAATTATGAAAAGATCTTGATTCCTCTCAAAGTATTATAATGATTATCATTATTTCAGAAAAGTTTTTTAGCTTCACATTATTGAATCTATTCAAAAAGGGACAAGCATGAATTTCCCTGATTGCTATTATAATAGTTTACTTCAAAATAGTTCTAAATATTTATAAAAATTGTAGACTGCACCTGTCGCTCAAGGCCAAACATTTGTTCCTTGGAAACGTTCAGACTGGGGTTCATACTCCAACAGTATGAACACACCTTCATTTGTAGTAGGAAGTGAGGCGCAAGAACAGAGTAGCTACTTGAACCAGACAGATTTCAATTACAATATGGTATATTGCATTTCTAACATAATGGATACTTTATCTTTCTAATTTTTAATAATTCATTAAAAACGAAAGTAATATTTGGTTATGTTTCCCATTATGAGTGTTTCATTATCCAGATTAGTATACTGAAAGCAATAATATAACCTTCTTAAATGTATGTTTAACAACAATTATTAACTTATTGGTTATTTTGAATGTTGTTTTAAGTTATAATTAAATAAAAGAAAACATAGATAAAAGAAAAATTCTAATAAAAGTGATGTACATGTACTAAACTAGGTAATATGAATATTGATGTTTTAATAGCTTTTCTAATGAAGAGCAGACAAGAATTTACTTCAGTTATTATTGCATTGCAGGGGGATTCTCAACACTTGACACATAGAAACAGTTATGTCAATTTAGACTCTCAGGATAAAGAAGTAAGTGATTTTTTCATCTTGTAAATGACTTTAAATAAATTGATTTCCTACTTTAATTCTTCTGGTCCAAACGAGCTTAAACTTTTCAGGAGTGTAGTAGATATAGAAAGGAAGACAAAATGTTTAAATGTGTTTGAGACTGTTGGAAATCAAAGATGGCTACCTGGCATATATTGAAAAGAGAGCACTAATTGTGATATTTCAATGAAACTTGTCAAAACTGGTTCTAAGGTGATCTTTAAAAATGTCCTACACTTTATCTTCGGCCTATTTAACATCTGATTAACTTCCTAAGAGTTATGTGAGTGGAAACATCATGCTGACAAAGCTGTTTGTGACATGTATGTACAATATAACTTGTACGTAGTAATTTATGAATAAATTTCAGAGGGTTCTTTTTTTTTAAGAAAATAAATGTGTCTTAAGAATGTTGGCCAATGAAAACATTTTTCATGGTTGTTACAGATGTATCCAGAAGCCCTTCCCACACTTGCTCCAGTGCCTCCTAATCTCCATTCATCTAACAGCACTTCAGTGATGGTAAGAATTTGCTTTATATCTTGAAACAGAAAGTGAATGTACATGTACCTGTTGTAACACAATCCAATGTATGTATCTATTTCAAATCTGAACAGAATAGCATAAGATTGGAAGTAAAGTCCACTAGAATACTATAAGCTGTTATGGAAATATATGTGTCACTGTACTTGAAGTGTTTCAATTCTTTAAAGGATCATTCAACAACTCTCAGAAGATCTCCACGGAAATCACAGAATGAACAGCATGACCTTGAGAACAGTGTTGAAGATGTAAGTATTTCTGCCTTATTCATTTTATGTTATCTTGATAAATTCTACAAAGTGTCCCTCAAGAAAATGAAAAACAGGAAATGATTAGCATGTTTCATGGTTATTGCAGATGTATCCAGAAGCGCTTCCCACACTTAATCCATTGCATTCCACACCTCTGAGAAATTTCATAATACACAACATGACATTGAGGACAGTCCAAAGGGTGTTGACGATGTAGGTATTTTTTCAGTATTTGACTTTATAATTTGTTACATAGCAGATAAGACCAAATTTCTTACTCTGACATTGTTCCTTACAACTGCCAAGGCTCTCTGTGAAACCTTTTTAACTGTTCCTTTAAAATAAGAAGCAGTCATCTAAATGAAAATCATATAAACATATTACATTTTATTATATGGCAGTTATTTTTTATGAACAGAAATGTAATGTTTCTAACCATGCTCTTCTTGTTTCATTTAGAAAGTAAAACTCCTTGAGAAGTATGGCTTCATGGTGTCTGGTGAGAGGTTTCACCATGCATCCCATTTAGCAAAGAAGGCAGGCAAGCCCTGGTACTCGTTGACAATGAAACTGATGCCTCTTTTATTTGAAGAGAGGGAGATGGCTCAATCACGAGGCCAGGGACTTGCAAGCAGAAAAGAAGGAGACCATCGACCAGACTTGGACAAACTTCGTCTCTCTGCCATCAAAGGTGAGAATATAAGAATATTCCTCACACACTCAAAGGATATATATATTGTGTCAATTGTGACTGAAGAAGGGAATTCTTATTATAAGTTGTTTTCTGTATTAAATGTGTCAAATTAAACTTTTCATTAATTATGCATTCAGTCCTAATGTTTCACACAATGCATATCATATGCTCGTGATACAATACCATTTGCATATGAACCTGAAAGCAAAACCTGAAAGTATAATGCTTGAAAATCATGAACTTTCTGAAATAACACAAATTCAATTTGTTCTTTGATATAAGTTTAGGATACATTTTTGAGAAAAGCAGGGAAATTTACAATGCAACATTTTTTTTCCAGACTTCATAATAGCTTTCTGCAGAAAGAACCAGCTGGTGGTGCCTGATCTTAAAGGATCAGCTACGCCAGAAAGAAATCTTTAAATGCCTGAAATCATTCTCAGAAAAAGCCATAATAGATATTATGATAGAAGTGGTATTAATGTAATAAAACACTCTGATATTTCAATGAACAGATTTAGACATAGAAGTATTTATTTAGTTATATTTATATTTTTTTATTATTTTTTTTTCAGACCATCTACAAGCTCTGATAGAGCTACCAGCCAGGTGCTCAACTCAGCATTCAGAGCACTTAATGCTCCAAAGGAGTTTGATGTCGTGGAGAGCAACATCCAGGTTAATGAAAACTTGCAGCAGCGGTTTGGTTTGTTTGTTTTTGTTTAACGTCCTATTAACAGCCAGGGTCATTTAAGGACGTGCCAGGTTTGGAGGTGGAGGAAAGCCAGAGTACCCGGAGAAAAACCACCAGCCTACGGTCAGTACCTGGCAACTGCCCCACGTAAGTTTCGAACTCGCAACCCAGAGGTGGAGGGCTAGTGATAAAGTGTCGGGACACTTTAACCACTCGGCCACCGCGGCCCCTTTGCAGAAGCGGATGACGACCCTGGAAAATTGGGTATTTGCCCTACAACAAGAGGTTAATCAGCAAAGAGCTCATATCAACTGGTTACACAATGTACAGCAAGTAAGCATTGTTTAGATTAACTTCATAAAATACTTTTATTAGGTCACCTGGCCCTGAGCTTATAGCATGGCTCTGGCACAGCATCTGTTATGTGTTCTTTGTCAACATTCCGTATCAAAATTTAACAAGGCGCTTTTAATATTGAATGGCTATTCAACTACATTAATTTTGGCCTAATGCATTTTTTGAAAAATGTCAAGCTGAACTTCGGTTATAAAGAGGTTTTACTGTATGTAGCTTGAGATTGTAAAGTCAAATCAAAGTTATACAATTTTTGTTTCTTAAGTTCAGCAATGTTTTCCTTTTACATTTCATAAGCACAAACGTCCAATGATGACCAAAATGAGCTGGTTCACGATGATGCACCGAAGGTCCCCAGCACATCCTCCATAAACAGTAAGTTGCATCTTTTTTTTAAATGTTTATATCAAAGTTTAAGTTTCAAAGATTTTAATAGAGAAACAAATGATGATTATGTAAC
This sequence comes from Pecten maximus, assembly GCF_902652985.1. Lineage (NCBI taxonomy): Eukaryota > Metazoa > Mollusca > Bivalvia > Pectinida > Pectinidae > Pecten > Pecten maximus. The sequence goes on along the minus strand of NC_047028.1, from coordinate 35,143,398 downwards.
CGTTATGCAGTGTGAAAATTAGACTTGGTAAGAAAACATGTATATTGGTCCTTAACACAGAAAAGGATGAGGCCAAAGGCAACACCAAGGCAATGACTCATAGCTCTTCTGTTATTCAAACAGGGAACAAGCGAGCTGTGTAAGGCAAATTGTAACTTGTGTATATTTCTTTGTGTTTGTTGCAATATTGCAGATTATGATAACTCAGTGAAGCTTACTTTCAACATGTACAATTAAGATTATCTATAACTGGTATGAAGCATAATTTGAGGAGCATTCATGACTTTAAAGTAGTAACCTTGTATTCTCAAATTTAAAAGAAGAAAAATCACTTCTGTAATTTCATATTTTTTTTATAAAGATATGGATGTTGTAAAAAATAGAGCCAAGGATCTGGTTGCATCAGCGTTGCAGAAGTACAGCAGCAACACAAAGGGAACAGACCACAAGGAGTAAGTGAAGAATTATATTAAGTTGAATATGTTGAATTGATTATTGAGTGATAATTACATATTGGAAATATAAACATTGATGCCTGTGTTAGGATCATTATAGTACCCTGAGGATGACTGTAAATCTGATGTTTTCTTCCCTTGAAAACTCTCGAACTGTTATTATAAAACTCTTTCAAATGCACTGGAATTAATATGAATACTCGAGTATCACTAAAAGCGGCTAAACAATTGTTATACTCTTCACATCGTAACACGGTTTGGCAACATATTTTACCTTTCTAGTCACGATGTGGGCGGAGCTTCTATAATTTGCCATAAAAATACTTGTGTTGTTTATCTTTCGTAGATGAAATATTTAACTCAAAAATATCTCATTATGCTTGATGTCAATGCCCCCGACCCCCTTTGTGAGGTGGGGACTCCTACATTCCATATTTGGCCTCTTAAGTGAAAAATTATTGTGAACCCTGAGTAATGGTGGATAACAGCAACAACTTGCAAATTTGCATTAAACATTCATTTAAACTATTCAATTCTGGGATACCAGAGTTCTACATTTTCTAAGGAGTAAAGAAGTACTTGATCTTTCATTTCAGCTGTGTAAGCATGAAAGAATTTCTGAAGTTAAAAGAGGTCAGGAGCCTGAAGAAGAAGATCAACAGATTTCAGGCTCCTATGTCAGCAACTCCTACCAACATGCTGCCAACTCCAGCAACCATCGCATCGCCAACTCCAGCAACCATCTCATCGCCAACTCCACCAACCATCTCATCGCCAACTCCACCAACCATCTCATCGCCAACTCCACCAACCATCTCATCGCCAACTCCACCAACCATCTCATCGCCAACTCCACCAACTATCTCATCGCCAACTCCAGCAACCATCTCATCGCCAACTCCAGGACAAATCGCATCGCCAACTCCACCAACCATCGCATCGCCAACTCCACCAACCATCTCATCGCCAACTCCACCAACCATCTCATCGCCAACTCCACCAACCATCTCATCGCCAACTCCACCAACCATCGCATTGCCAATTCCCACATCACCACCCCCCACATTGTTAATTCCACCATCCCCTATTGATTCATCCTGTGAATTTTACAATGGGTTTTCAATAAGCGATTTACATGACTCTATTAGTCATGTTACCAAAACTCTTCACCCCAGAATACATACTATCACACAGTGTATCTGGTAAAGCTGCCAACTCCAAGTTGGCCAGCAAACCCAAATTTGACACGCGTCTCTTCACAGTAATGCTGAAAGTGTTGAAAGCAAAGTTTTCCTCTGTTTCAAACAAGGAAATCACAGACAAGATACATTCTGTCGAAAGTACATTAAAAAATTGGGAATTTTTTGAAATTTTTGAAATTCATATTTTAGACTTTACAAAATGCCTAACTTTAGCCCTAAAATTTCTCATTTTTATCTACAGAATTATTTGTTTGGGATGTTCTTGTCTGATAACTTTGGTTTTATTTCAAGGTTTCAAGTGGTAAAAAATGAATAAACTATTATTTAGGATATAGTATGAAATTTTGAGCATTAAAAAGGCCCAAAAGGGCACGTTTGGACCTGGTTGAAGCTTTGGTGCAAGTGTTGAAAAATTGTATTACTACATAATTTCTGATAACTTTGGTTTTATTTTGAGGTTTCAAGTGTTTAAAAGTGAATAGACCATCATATTAGGGTATAAATATGAAATTTTGAGCATGGAAAAGGCCAAAAGGACCCATTTGGACTTGGTTAAAGTTTTGGTGCAAATGTTGAAAACTGTAATGCCCTACAATCTCCGATAACTTTGGTTATATTTTCAGGTTTCTATTGTTTAAAAGTGAATTGAAATTCTACTATGGGATACATAGCATATTTTAAGCATCGAAAAGGCTCAAAAGGGCCTATCTGGACTTGGTTAACATTTTGGTGCAAGTGTTGAAAAATTGTATAACTATTGCATCGCTATTATTTTTAGAATTTTATTTTTTTTCAATTACAATTGTTTTACAGTGAATGGACAATCATATTATTTGAAATATAGTGAAATTTACACATGGAAAAGGACCCATCTGAACTTGGTTAAAGTTTTAATGCGTTAGTGTTGAAATATTGTATTACCATACAATTTTAGTTATTGATTTTTTACACTGAATAAAGAATCTTTCTAAAGGGATATGTAGCAAATATTAAGCACCAGTCTGGACTTATCACTTCATGAAGTATTTTACTGTTCTACAATTACAGTATCAAGGAACATTGAAGTTTTATTTTCATGTTTTAACATGTGGACAATAGGCGAACTTATGGTGTCATCATACAACTCTTTTTTTAGTTATTATTCTAGTCTAATAGAAATGGAATGTTTAAACACAACTGATCGCTATGGTTTGTAAAATGTGACCTTGTTTTTATTTTTATTCAAATCACCTGGCGTCCGTGGTCCGTATTCGGTCATTCCGTCCGTCCGTAAACAATTCTTGTTACCGCTATTTCTCATAAAGTACTGTACGCATCTTTCTAAAATTTGACATCTAGTATCCCATTGGCCTCTAGAACTGGCATGTCTGTAAATGATCTGCCAAAATTAGGTATTTTATTTTATGTCAAAAAGATTCATTTCACCCTCTCATGAAGCCCATAAAGGGTGCAAAAGGGGGCCCAATATGGTAAGTTGTATTTTGATCAAGTGGATGGATTACAATGACCATATATCAGGTGAGCGCCTTAAGGCCCCTTAGGCCTCTTCTTATGAACAGTTGTTGATCGTTTTGTTGGCTTATCAATTTGTATGGAAATGAATTTTTCTTGAATAATTAAAAGCAATATGAAGTTAAAATGTTTCTCACTTATTTTTTGATAGGATTATTCCAGTGAAAAATCTACCTGACCAGGGGCCTCCTACTTCTACATGCGGTGGGTTAGTATAGGACTGGCTAAATATAACTACAATACAGATTTCTTAGGTGGTGTCAAACAGTTTTTAAAGTTGGAGTCTCAGGGTAAGAAAGATATTTTACTGGAATAGCCCATACCTATTTCCAAGCCTAAAATTAATTAAATTTAATATTTGCTGAGTATTTTTGTGAAAATTTATCGTATTCATTGCTTATCAAGTATCTCATTCTTGTTTTACCATGATCTGACCATGTTTTCAGCATATCTGGACCATGGTCTGACCATGGTTTGACATGTTTTCACTGCTTTTGACCATGGTCAGAACATGGTTTGACCATCAGAACATGGTTTGACCATGGTCAGAACATGTTTATTGACCATGATCTACTTGACCATGGTCATTGGCAATGGTGCAAATTACCAGGACCATGGTCGACCATGGTAAGACCATGGTCAACCATGGTTATTTGCAAATCATTTCGCCTGGGCAATTATAGAAACAAAAACACTGGCTTATCTCATATCTTTCATGAAGATACAAACTGTAGGTGTAAACAAGGAAATTGTACAAATTTTACAACTAATATCTCCCTACTGTGAATCCTGACCCACAGCCTCTTGGGATATGTCCGCAAAAAAAAAATCCACCAATTGTAATCTCCCACAAAGCGCGTTTGCAGGATATGCATAAAATTATTTATGTTCTTCATTTGAAGGGATAGACAATGTTGATAATTCTTGAATTTGAACAGATCATATGAATGTGTGTACATGAACCAGGAAAGATTTGTTGGTCAGTATAAATTCATTTTTGTTTCAAAAGATTGTATGTTCCTTTCAGTGACAGTGAAAGAATAACAAGACTCGAGGAAGAACTAGAGAGCATAAGAGCGCAAATTTGGGCCATAAAGAAAATTGTTAAAGGTCTTAAAACCTCCCCTGAGCCAGACACAGATGCGGATCTGGAAGTAATTGTAAATCAGTCGCCAACTCCTTTGCATGCAATTGGATTGCTTGCTCTGAAATTGTATAGTACTAATGAGCTGATAAATAATTCTGTAACTGGAAAACGAACATCAAAATGTTCAACAGGAGGTCCCAGACCAGCGCTGGATCAATGTAAACTTAATAAGCTTGAAGGACTTCTGGTCAAAAAATGGAAGGACTTTAAGAGAAAAGACATGATCGAAAAAATACAAAACATACTAAGAAGCAAGCAGAAATTAACACTTGATTCACGTCAGTGATTCTAATTACACACTTAAAGGTCAATTCATTGTACATTGATAATTACTAATGTGAGCTTTGATACAGTGTAAATTAACTCAACAGTTTTAATTCAGGAAATTGAGTCTTATGAATATACATGAGGCCCAGGGACATTAACGGTCATCTGACTCTAAATTAAGAGGGGGGGGGGGGGGGGGTCATTCAGTCCATATTAAAGTTCATGAAGGGTTCATGAAGGGTTCATGAATGTTCATGAATGTTTAATTCATGAGTATTCATCATAGTTTTAAGTTCATGAATATTCATGAAGAGTTCATGAATTATCATGTATGGAAAAGTTCATGAACATTCATGAACTATGATGATTTCATGAATTCATGAATCTTCATGAACATAATTTCAAAAAAAATATTCATGAAGTTTTAAATTGAAAATGTTCATGAACAAATCAAGAATATTCATGAACTAAGTTCATGAATAATTCATGAACTATTCATGAATGTTCATGAATTATTCATAATCGTTTCGCAGGGGTTGTCTTGCAGAACTAGCATAGTTGGGGGACTCGCTATATGGAGTCCAGGTTCCTAGGAAGAGGCTACAACATTGTGAAATGGCCTCATCCAAGATAGACAAGTTGGCATTAAATCTTCTAGAACTTTTAGTTACTAAAGATGGATGTGCCAACTTGTCTATTTATGGACAGGCCAAGGGGAAAGTTGCTTTGGCCCAAGCAAAGAGAAAGTCATTGAGATGTAAGTGTTCATTTTCACATGTTTTTCAAGTTTTCTTACAAATCAGTCACTAGAATGATTTCATGAATTGTTTTGATTTCTAAGTAAATGAAGTTGCATCACTTTATAGGGAGCTTAAGATATATAGATAATACTCTTAAAAAATAGCAATCATTCTACTGTAGTAATACACATCAAAGACAAGAGGCCTGTATCGCTCACCTGGTTGGATTTGACCAAATGTCAAAATAATGTTCATGTTCAATTTGTTAATACACATACTCTCTAAGGGACTGAAAGACCCTATGGATTATTTTTACAACCTAATTGTGTTTGAAGAAACTAAGTCCCTTAGGGTGGGGAAAGACCCTTGGGCCTATTTTTACATCAGAATTGTGTTTATCCCTTAATGTCCAGCGATGTTATACATAGTTATGGGATGGAGGGTCACAGTAACCATTTATGCAAAATCTGTTCCCCTTTCACCAAGGATGTTTCTGACCAAATTCGGTTCAAATCCATTTAAAACTTTATGACTAGAAGCGATATAAAGACAGATCTCTATTTCCCCTATTTGGCCCCACCCTTCAGGCCCCTTGGGGGTCAGAGTCAATATTTACATAAACTTTCTTTCCCCTCTTCCCCCAAGGATATTCCAGACCAAATTTGGTTCAAATCCATACATAACTTTATGATAAATAGCGATTCATAGGATAAACCCTTATTTTCCCTATTGGGCCCTGCCCCTAATGCCCCGTGGGGGTTCAGAGTAAAAATTTATACAAACACGGTTCCCCTTCTCCCAAGGATGTTCCTGACCAAATTTGGTTCAAATTCATTCATAACTTTACGACTAGTAGCAATTTAAAGGATTATATTAATTAACCCCTATTTCCCCTCTTAAGACTCCGCCCCTCAGACCCCTCGGGGTTCAGAGTAAAATTTATACAAACTCTGTTCCCCTCCCCCCAAGAATGTTCCTGGCCAAATTTGGTTCTAATTCATTCATAACTTTATGACTTGTAGTGATTTAAAGACTAATCTCTATTTGCCCTATTTGGCTCCGATCCTCAGGCCCCTGGGGGTTCAGAGTAAAAATGTATACAAACTCTGTTCCCCTTCTCCCAAGGATGTTCCTGACCAAATTTGGTTCTAATTCATTCATAACTTTATGACTAGTAGTGATTTAAAAGATTAACTCTATTTCCCCTGTTTGGCCCGGCCCCTCAGGCCCCTGGGGGTTCAAAGTAAAAATTTATACAAACTCTGTTCCCCTTCCCCCAAGGATGTTCCTGACCAAATCTAGTTAAAATCCATTACAAACTTTAGGACTAGTAGCGATTTAAAGACTTATCTCTATTTCCCCTATTTGGCCCCGCCCCTCAGGCCCCTGGGGGGCCAGACCAACCGTTTATACAAAAATTGGTTCCCCCTCACCCAAGGATGCTTCAGACCAAACATGGATCAAATCCCTTTATTCCTGCAGAAGAAGAAGGATTTCAAAGAATTTGCTATATCTCCCCTATTGGGCCCCGCCCCTCAGGCCCCTGGGAGGCCAGACCCACCGTTTATACAAAATTGGTTCCCCTTCACCCAAGGATGCTTCAGACCAAACATGGATCAAATCCCTTTATTCCTGCAGAAGAAGAAGGATTTTAAAGAATATACTATATTCCCCTATTGGGCCCCACCCCCCAGGCCCCTGGGAGGGCCAGACCCATCGTTTATACAAAATTGATTCCCCTTCACCCAAGGATGCTTCAGACCAAATATGAATCAAATCCCTTCATTTCTACTGAAGAAGGATTTTAAAGATTTTGCTATATTTCCCATATTGGGCCCTGCCCCTAAGGCCCCTGGGGGACCAGACCCACCGTTTATACAAAATTGGTTCCCCTTCACCCAAGGATGCTTCAGACCAAACATGATCAAATCCCTTAATTCCTACAGAAGAAGAAGGATTTCAAAGAATTTGCTATATCTCCCCTATTGGGCCCCACCCCTCAGGCCCCTGGGAGGCCAGACCCACCGTTTATACAAAATTGGTTCCCCTTCACCTAAGGATGCTTCAGAGCAAACATGGATCAAATCCTTTTATTCCTGCAGAAGAAGAAGGATTTCAAAGAATTTGCTATATCTCCCCTATTGGGCCCCGCTACTCAGGCCCCTGGGGGGCCAGACCCATCGTTTATACAAAATTGGTTCTCCTTCACCTAAGGATGCTTCAGACCAAATATGGATCAAATCCCTTCATTTCTACAGAAGAAGAAGGATTTTAAAGAATTTGCTATATTTCCCCTATTGGGCCCCGCCCCCAAGGCCCCTGGGGGGCCAGACCCACGGTTTATACAAAATTGGTTCCCCTTCACCCAAGGATGCTTCAGACCAAATATGAATCAAATCCCTTCATTTCTACATAAGAAGGATTTTAAAAAATTTGCTATATTTCCCCTATTGGGCCCCGTCCCTAAGGCCCCTGGGGGGCCAGACCCACGGTTTATACAAAATTGGTTCCCCTTCACCCAAGGATGCTTCAGACCTGATTTGGTCAAAATCCACTGAGTAGATTAGGACAAGTAGCTATTTAAAGGAAAAGTTGACGGACGGACTACGGACGACGGACGCTGCGCCATGCCATAAGCTCACCGGCCCTTCTGGCCAGGTGAGCTAAAAACTAAACTAAATGAAATGCATTTTGTATCTTGCTCTTTATTGGTTTGTAGGTCACATCTTTAAGATCTACGGAAAGGGAATGCAGGACTCTTTGGATGAATGACATCGTTAAAAAACTGAACGACATGATCCGAGGGATAAAGAATAATAAATATAAATTGGGAAATTGAGATATTGAATTTTTTTTCAGTTGATAGGATACGGACAATACATGATCCTTATGATTAAGACTGGGATCCCGGTGGGATTTAGACTGGGATTTAGACTGGGATCCCGGTGTGATTTAGACTGGGATCCCGGTGGGATTAAGACTGGGATCCCGGTGGGATTTTGACTGGGATCGCAGTGGGATTTTGACTGGGATCGCAGTGGGATTTTGACTGGGATCGCAGTGGGATTTAGACTGGGATCCCGTAGGGATTTAGACTGGGATCCCGGTAGGATTTAGACTAGGATCGCAGTGGGATTAAGACTGGGATCCCGGTGGGATTTAGACTGGGATCCCGGTAGGATTTAGACTGGGATCCTGGTGGGATTAAGACTGGGATCCCGGTGGGATTAAGACTGGGATCCGGTGGAATTAAGACTGGGATCCTGTTGGGATTTTGACTGGTATCCCGGTGGGATTAAGACTGGGATCCCGGTGGGATTTAGACTGGGATCCCGGTGGGATTTAGATTGGGATCCTGTTAGGGATTAAGACTGGGATCCCGGTAGGATTTAGACTGGGATCGCGGTAGGATTTAGACTGGGATCGCGGTGGGATTAAGACTGGGATCCCGGTGGGATTTTGACTGGGATCCCGGTGGGATTTAGACTGGGATCCTGGTGGGATTCAGACTGGGATCCCGGTGGGATTTAGACTGGGATCCCGGTGGGATTTAGACTGGGCTTCCGGTGGGATTTCGCCTGGGAACCCGGTGGGATTTTGACTGGTATCCCTAGTCAAATTTTCAATGGGGAAGATGGCTGACAGGCAGTCATTTTGAATTTTATAAATTTCAAATTTCTAAGAGAGTTATTTTTGGATCTTTCAAAAGGCCACTGTTTTCCAATGATTAAGATCTTGAAGGAAGAGAAAAGTGATTCCCTATGAACAGCATTTACATGATATGAAATTAATACCTATATAATAATCATACATGATATGCAGTAAAATTTGGATAAGTCGAAGTCGACAGGACCAAGCAAAATATTCGACTTATCCGATGGTTCAACTTATCCGTGTCTGATTGTAAACATGGTCGAAAAAAAGCAATAGATAAAAGCAAAGAAATTAATTGTACATGATAACAATTATTCGTTTATCTAATAAACAATATTGTGCATGGTTACAGATCAAAAGAAAATATATGGGTGAAATTATCTTTGCCATACAGACATGCGATTTACACACGGGAGTCGTACAATGACAGGATAATAATCTAAGCAAACGATACATACATTATAAAATTATAAATGTCTATATTGTGCTCACATTATTTCCCTTAAAATCCATTATATTTTTCTACAATCAAACGATATGAAACAATAAACAGTTCAGGAAAATTTGATCAACCGCCCTCGTACTATTTTGTAAAAGGAGAAGGCCGCGTGTTTATCGACTGCATGATTATGCATTGCCACTATGTTTTGTACAGAATAAAAACATCCCGCATATTATTGTTATTATTTCATAAGTGTATTCAGAATTTAGGCATAGATAAATAAATCAATGATAGAAAAGTATTTTACTGTAAATTTTTCGACTGGAAGATATGTAATTTATCATTTATTTGTTCCTTTCATTTTTCAGGGTTTATTTGTATCAAAACAGTAAACAGAACGGTCATGATGTTATGGTTTGTTGTCTAAAATGTGTACTTTTTATTCTTTTTTTTTAGTTATGTATACCCTAACGTTTTACTAATCATCTGTGCACCTGTATAAACAATGGGAGGATGCGTGACCGACAGTCGGAAACTAACAAGAGGGTCTGGTAAACACCGTTATGGTTGATCGGTCACACTCTGTCAATCAAGCCGATGTCAGCAATTTCTACCTGAGAAAGCATGACACCTTTGATGTTCGACACAAAAATGGAAATTTTGGTATAGTTTACAAGGGAAGGACCACAAAATATATTCGACACAACCGCAGTATTCAGTATTCAGTATTCAATTCATCAGTGTTCGAATTATCCATGTTTAATTTACTAAGATAAAGAAGGGAAAAAATTGAGACTGAACAAGACATTCGACTCATCCGATTCAAGCGTGTTCGACATAAGCAAGTTTTACTGTATACCCAAAAGATCCCCCTGGGGTATTTTCTTTTCAATTTGACCTGATAAGATATGTTTGTTTTGCTATAAACTATAGTAATTGCTTCTTCTGTCTCCATGCCCTCAGGTTTTGCTGCTGTCTTATAATTTTAGAATTTATTGACAAATTTACATGAAATTTGGGCAAGATGTTCAGTTCACAAAATTATGTCAAAAGCCAGGGTCAAAGGTTAAGGTCATTGGTTTGAAAGGTCAAGGTAATTTTTTGTTTCTTTTGATCAATGAACATTTTGTTATGACATGACGAAGCAAAGTTGGTTGGAATTAAACTACCGTAAATATTTGGGTATAGTGCGCAGGTACGTTTTTGAGGTTCATTTTCAAAAAAAAAAAAAATGAACAATTTTTTTTTTCAATATTCAACTGAGCGGTAGATATGAATTCTAAAGCATAAGATGATAGGAATTTGTAACTTATGAAAGCTTATTTACCACATTTAATTGGAATCACCGGTCAGATTTGACACATTGGATTGACAGGTTGTTTACATTATACCGCGACAGGCCTAGTCAGCTTGCAAATTGTAGCGGTCCCATCTACATGTACGCTGTTGTACAAACAAAATAATTACTAGTAATCCTACCCTCAATTACCTTGTGATTTTCACGCAGGTATGATCTCTTGTGGTATCTGTCCAAGAATATACAAAGCTAATTAAGCTCAATTATAAAAAGATTGACTGGTAAGCTGACTGCTACGTAATGTAACACAGGCCGCCATTTTGTATACAGTACGGAAACAAGTCTGCTGTCGTCGTGCTGGTCACAACTTTTTTGTCAATGAATTAACATGTGTAATGGATAAATCTACAGTGCAGACGATAAATAAGAGTACCTAAGAGTACCCCGGTAGTTTTCACAGTCAGATCGTATTTTATATGGCCAGTTGGTCAGTGACTGCCGCACGAGATCAAGGCATTAGTGTTACCCTTGCCTAATTGCGCATGCGTGCTGTTACAGCTTCCGTAAATAAACAAGTTGAACGTTATCAGTTTCTGGCAGCACTCTGGATTTATGAGATGATTAATTTAGAAGTATGAAATAACTAAGTACTGCTATAGAAAATCATTTCAAGTTTTGTTTGATGATAATTGAGATGTTATACATCGTTTTGGACCTGAATACGGGGACATGCTCAAGTGAGATCGTATGTGTACGGAACGTGTGGCTCACGATTGACTTAGATAAATCCACGTAATTGCTGATAAATACACAATTTCAAGGAATTAAACATCAAAATAACTATTCATTTCTTTGATTATTTGTTAACTATTACTTTTTCTAAATGCTTTATATATGTTATTTATATATATAAGTATTAAATCAATCCTGCTGTGAAAGGAAACGATCACAAATCTCAGTCAAATCACATTCATTCTGACTGGGAAAAGGCTTGTACCCGTATAGTGCGTAGGGGTCTTTTTCACTTGTCAATTTTTGAAAAAAAGTGCGCACTATACGCGAATATTTATGGTAGGAGTCAACTGACAAAAGGTTAACGTCAAATTTTGCATCTTTTCACTGATTGAACAGGTCAAGGTCTACATTTTTTGCCATTGATGAATATTTTATGACATAATAAAGCTATGTTGGTTGGAATAATAAAAGGAGTCAGCTCACCAAAGGTCAAGGTGTAAGGGTCAAAGGCCAAGGTCATATGGCTCCAACAGTCAAGGGCATATTTAATTTCCAACTATGACGCTGTATATATTTTGCAATTGTTTTTAAAGAAGTCCAAATGTCAAAGATCAACTCAGTGATTTAAAGGCAGATGGGTTCTTGATGATTATCAGGGATATATTTATTGCCTCATGATGACATTGATGGGATCTTCGCTAAACTTTCAGTGTTCAAGTTAATAAATCATTATAACCCAGTTAACTCTCAGCCTGTCCTAGTTATTACACCAAAAACAGAGTTACAATATGTAAATAGATCACTAACTGTTTTGTTTTGTTTTCTTTTTGATGGACTATACAGTATAAATCCAGATGAAGAACCCTGAGCTCCTGATAATATCAGTGCTCCTGCAATATTGTCAGTCAAATTTCAAGGAAAGGATCCCAGAAGAGGAACATTTACATTATTTCAGACTTTTTTTCATTCCTGTGTAACAATGCCTCAAATAGCAAACAAATTTGATGTAGTATACAATACATGTATTAATAACAGTCCAGTTAGAGTGCTCTGGTATGTGGTAAAAATACTTATTCCTTTATGACATGCATATGTTGGTTTATATTTACATGAAACGGTAGTTATAATATATATCTAGAGAAACATAGTGGATAATACCTTGTACAGGAGCAGGAGTATGACAGTGTAATAGTACACGACTATGCTGTGTTCATCCATGGAAGGAATCTGTTATCTGAAATTAAGTTTTCCATGAGGACGGAAAATAGTGCTTTTGTTAATCTTTCAAGGAAATGTGCAAATTGAAAGAAAATTTCTGTGAATAGTAATTTATCATAGAAACGTTTTATGAATAGTAATTTATTGGTCTAGAGTGCATATATTTAATATGTATATTTCTTGATAACAAAAACATCACGAAACAATTTTTTTTACATTTTCTGTACCTTTTCAGTACCTTTTTAGTACTTAAAATTCACTCTATTGAACAAGTAAACAGTTACAATAAAGTTATATTTTTTTTTATTTTTTTTAGTACCTAAAATATACCTTAAGTTTTGTGCGAAATGTACTTTTTATTGCTGAATAAACTGATGATTGAAGCATACATAGTGTTGAATTATAACTTACTATAACTTTTTTGTACCTGTTCAGTACCTAATAAAAGTTACAGAAATTGATTTAATTTTATACATATAAATACAATTAAGACATACAAATATGTTTAACATATTTTACATTTTATAGATAAGTACTTTCGACCAAAATTAATCCTCTTCAGCTTAATTACATTTTACATGATGTAAATCTATCTAAGAATTTATTATGCAGCCTCCCAAAACACACATATGCACTCACCACACGCATGCATATCCCATGCACGGGAGGCCGTCCTTAAATGAGCTTAGCTGTTAATAGGACGTTAAACAAAATTAACCAAACCAAACCGGTTTCATTATATGATAAATTAATACAATTTTTCACCATGATGCCATTCAACAAAACATGGTTGACCATGCCCTTATCAATTTGCAGCATGGACTGCAATGCAGCATATGCTGCAATCATGCTGCTTTTATGCTGGCATCATGCTGCTAGTTTCACAGCATGATTGCAGCATGTGCTGCATAGCAGCATGGTACCATGCTTCTGTACAGCATGTACTGCAACCATGCTTTAAAAATTGAGGTAATTGAATATCTGAACTCTATCATGCTGCAATCATGCTTTGTCGACTTAGTTAATTTATCATATGCACTGTATCATGCTGCAACCATGCTGCAATAACTTTGCCAGTTTGGATATCAAATTATATCATGCTGCAATCATGCTGTGTGGACTTGGTAAATTTATCATATGAATTGTATCATGCTGCAACCATGCTGCAATAACTTTGTCATTTTAGACAGGATATGTACCATGCTGCAACCATGCTGCAATAACTTTGCCAGTTTGGATATCGAATTATATCATGCTGCAATCATGCTGTGTGGACTTAGTAAATTTATCATATGAAATGCATCATGCTGCAACCATGCTGCAATAACTTTGGCATTTTAGATAGGATCTGTACCATGCTGCAACCATGCTGTATTAACTTTGCCATTTTAGATACAAACTGTACCATGCTGCAATTATGCTGTATTAACTTCGTTAATTTAATGAACTGCACCATTCTTTCATGTATTAACATGAATTATTTAGTTGAAATGTGTATATGCTTTGCCATTCTGTATTAGCTTAAAAGGGCATTCCTTTGTTCGGACATCACAAAATTTCTGTGGGTGAAATGTAGGTCCAAGCGAGGATCCAAAATCTAGGACCAAATTTCCCAGATACCAAGATTAACCTAAACAATTATTAATAAAATAAGATATAGAAAATTATCAAAAGTTGGTGTTAGATATTTTAGTATCTTTTTTTTAATTTTAAATAAAATATAGAAAATTTCCAGGTATCAAAATAAAATAATTTTTAAAAACATGTTTGTGTTGCAGAATTTCCTTTTTATACTTGATCAGTACCACACATATTTATTTAAAATTCAATAACAATTATTTTAATTAAATATCTCGTTTATAAGTATGTTCTTTGTTTAGTATAACGGTTCACAGCTTTTAATGTGATATTTTGTCAGCTTTCACTTGTAGTTCTATCTCAGAAGGAATTAACTTAAACATTGATGACGTTGCAAGTTAGTACATTCGTGTGACGACTTAAAACTCATCCCTATAAAAATTTCATTCAAATTTTCAGAGTTTAGATCGTTTTTTGAAGAACCAGTATATTGACTTTTGCTTCGATTATACACTTTTTATCGGAGATAGAATCAGTCACTTTATCCAAACACTGACATAAACCAAGACGTTGCCATTTACCATGCACCAGCTTACTACCAGGTAGCCATACATGTAGTTCGATCGCCAAAACAAAATCGGGGTCACTCTACCGACAGTTACACATGTGCTTGGAATATCGCTTTTAATTCAATCAAATAAGATTAAAATCACCTGCTGTTTGTCTTTGTATCGCATACTTTCTGGATATATGCGGTGTTAAGATTACATCTGATAATAGCATACGAAATCACGTCGTGTTTGACACAACATTCATCGCTATAAACTCCAATAAACATGTGTCGAACTTATGTTGTCACTCGGACGCTTTCTTGTAAAACGTATATTGAAGTTAAGCGCTGTGATGATCTCGACCTCGACATGAGTTTTTACTAACAACAAACGATATATTCCCGTACTTTAATCTGAATTATTTGAAATCGTGAACATGAAAAGAAAACGTGAATATGGTCGGTTCCTCGTCTGAAAATACATCCATATTAAACAATAGGCGTATGACAGACGAGGCCAAAACCTCTGGTCAGATTACATGTTTATCGTTCGGTTCACCTATGACCTCGTTTGTTTACCTTGCTCCCGAGATGTGACGAGAGTGCTCCTCGAGCTCGTGCGATCTAAATGTGCACGATGCAAGTATTAAATACTGTAATATTTATCTTAAAAGTATGACACAATATAAGTTTATGATTTAGAATAAAAAACACGCACAAGTAAAAAAAATGAATCGTGTTAATCTCTGGCAGTAAAGTATTTATCCCATGATGCAACACACACGAGTTTAGCGGGAAGTCCGATAGCCATGTTTGAATTCACCGGATGTTTATTTCCAGAAGAAAAGTATAAACAAACACGACGATAGCCTAAAAACGAAGTTTGTTTCCCGTCTTACTGAAGAAGATCGACTTACTCCAAGTTACCGACGAAAGAATATCAGCTTTCTCGTTGTTTTTGACGACCGATGCATATTTTTACCGACAAACATCGTTACGAGACAGGGTAAGTTTTAATTATATAATCTTCTTCACGTTCTGACATCGTTTCACCTACGTCTACGACGATGAATTTGATATAGTCTAGATCTATTCATATCAATAATACCTATTTTTTTTTTATTTATCAGGGTTTTGATGATTAATTTATCACAGATTACACGACTGAATGAAACGCAGTACCGATCCATGTGTTACAATCGTAAGTTTTCAATTTTATTTATTTATTATTAACGATCTTCGGCCCGACTTAAATTGCATTTCTTCCCCACTCACACAACCCTTGTTATGATTATGACGTACATACGTATTCACAAACAATGGTGAGGAAAATTTGTGTTTTGGATTATGAAACCTTTCGGGAAAGATCTTAATTTACCTCCACACTTTTGAGGATCGATGTTTGCAGATTATTGCATCAAATTGAAACGATTAAATGAAATAGGTGAATTAAGATGAATTATAAGTAAGTAACATTGTTTTATGTATAGTATATTGCAGTTTCACATTGATATGAACTGATGGAGAATTCGGGAGTAGCTTGATTTAATTAATAATTAAGTCATCCTGGCAAGTTTTATTTTGTAGCTTTGTGTGGCTGGCTTAAATTTTCTTGATAAAAAGGCTTCCAAAGCAAAAATGTAAATGATAGCGAAGTGATTATGAAAAGTACATAAGTTAAATACATACATTATCTTCAAAAACTTGACAATTATTCTAATTTTGAAATAAAAGAATATTCTAAAATTCTTTCTTTCTTCCAACAGAGACTGAGTCTGCATGCAGTACATTCTGGAATGAGGGACACCGCATGCATTGTGGTTCAAATTGATGGCATTGACTTAACACAAAGCAGAAAGGAATGAAGAGAAATTAAGAAGTTTATGTTTCACATTAATTAAGATTATTCGAGATATGTTATCTGTCGAGGTATACAACATTTCCTTTCATAATAAGTGTAAACATTAATATATATACAAAAAAAATCATGTATATAATCTAAAAATCCTTGTTAGTTATTTGTTGTACTAGCAACAAAATATAATATAGCCATCTCAAGCTTGGTTGTACTGATATCCCCGGGGACAGTGACCGAGATATATCACTACAGTACGTGCTACATCAAACAACACACCATTGTTCAAATTGTCAATCAACATTTCATTTAGTCAGTATTTAGAATTGATTCCCAAATTATGATAATCTTTTCACAGTTTATTAGAAATAATGTTAAATTTGATAGAAGAAGTCTTCGACTGTTGCTTGTTTTTGTTTATTTTAAGTTCACGGACACACATGAAAACAGTTTCCAGTACATCTGGGCTACTTCGAGGAAACTGTGTATACTGTCTGAAATCAGTCTTGTGCATCGGTGACAAAATGTATACATATCCTACTTTAACTCTGCTGGAAAATATTATTTTGTACTATTTTCCTACTATTTTAGAAGAAAAAAAACAGAATTATAAATACATACTGTAGTATGTACTGACATTGAACTTGTATATCTTGTTGACTATTTTTGTTAAAACAAACCACTTCTAGCTAGGATGAATTGATATTAGTTGTATTTGAAAATTGTACTAGAAAAAGATAGCTGTGTTGTGTATGTGATGGAAGTTTTGAGAAAAAGAATATAAGAGGCAAATAAAATAAGTACCATGGGTAAATTAGAATTAAAATTTGTTTTGTCACATTCTCATTTCATTGATGAGTTGTAAATGTTTGAACTAGAAAAAACAGCCTGTATGAAAAGTTTTATACCATGTTAATTACCAAATAAAATGTAATACAGAAGTATTCTTCAAGTTTTTATTGCATGATTTACATTGATTTTGTAAACCATGCTGCCATAAAGCATGATTGAAGCATGATCCCAGCATAATTTGCATAATTGAAACATGCTGGGATCATGCTGCAGACCATGCTGGGATCATGCTGCAAACCATGCTGGCATCATGCTGCAGACCATGCTGGGATCATGCTGCAGACCATGCTGGGATCATGCTGCAGACCATGCTGGCATCATGCTGCAGACCATGCTGGGATCATGCTTCACAGACCATGCTGGGATCATGCTGCGGCCATGCTTCCTTAAAGCATAAATGCAGCATGATCCCAGCATAATTTGCATAATTGAAACATGCTGCAATCATGCTTTAACTAGTAAGAATATATAGTGAGGTAAATTAGGCACCATGCTGCAGCCATGCTTCATTCATGCTGCAATTCCATGCTGCATTCATACTGCATCTATGCTGTGATCATGCTGCAAATTCATAAGGGTGGTTACATATATATATCATTTTTCTTTTGTGTTTTTTTTTTCAGTTGTGCGACACATAAAGAGTTCAATGAATTGAAAGAAGTAAGGCAACTCAAAAGGAAATTCCAGAGCATTTCTTCACCATCACAGGCACCATCTACACCCTCATCACGGCAACAATTATCAGCACCAACAACACCACCACTACCACCACCACAGGAAGTGGAATTATACAACAATTATCAGCACCAACATCCCCGTCCACACCACAGGAAGTGGAATTATACCACAGTTATTAGCACCAACATCCCAACCACCACCACAGGAAGTGGAATTATACAACAATTATCAGCACTAACAACCCCGTCCACACCACAGGAAGTGGAATTATACAACAATAATCAGCACCACCATCCCCACCACCACCACCACAGGAAGTGGAATACATACAACAATTATCAGCACCAACAACCCCACCACCACCACAGGAAGTGGAATTATACAACAATTATCAGCACCAACATCCCCAATCACCACCACAGGAAGTGGAATTATGCAACAATTATCAGCACCAACATCCCAAACCACCACCACAGGAAGTGGAATTATAAAACAATTATAAAGCACTAACAACCCCGTCCACACCACAGAAAGTTGAATTATACAACAATTATCAGCACCAACAACCCCACCACCACCACAGGAAGTGGAATTATACCACAATTATAAGCACCAACATCCCAACCACCACCACAGGAAGTGGAATTATTCAACAATTATCAGCACCAACAACCCCACCACCACCACAGGAAGTGGAATTATACAACAATTATCAGCACCAACAACCCCATCACCACCACAGGAAGTGGAATTATACAACAATTATCAGCACCAACAACCCCACCACCACCACAGGAAGTGGAATTATACAACAATTATCAGCACCAACAACCCCACCACCACAACAGGAAGTGGAATTATACAACAATTACTCTTTGTCGTCATTG
>NC_047028.1:35078307-35123829 GCF_902652985.1 Pecten maximus | reverse complement strand
GTAGCTTTGTATACCTGTGGCTGGCCTTTCTTGATAAAAAGCAACAGATGATGCAGTACATTCTGAAATGAGGGAAAGCTTACAGACATTGCATTGTGGTCCAAATTGAGGGCAATGGTTCGCACAAAGCAGAAAAGGAATGAAGATAATCATTTTATTTTTCAAATTCACACTTGCTTGGATTTGACCTGTTTAAGCATGCATTATTATGCATATACCATACTTCAGTATGTATGTATCAATTTTTTTTTGCTTTCGAGTGAAGCTATTTACATTTTTGTGTTGTTTCCCCAAGAGAAATTTTGATTCGACAATTTTACAAATGTTATTGCCCTTTTTATTTAGAATAGTATATTGTTTTTCTCCTTCATACACATGATATAAAATAGTGTTTTCCTGCGTGAAAAATTTATTAGAATAATTTATCACAAGTTATTGCCCTTATACATACATGTCCATCTGTAAATCCTTAACCTCACCCTTCAACTAATTTCAAGCTTATTAGACTTTGCTATGACATGAAATTATACTCAGTGGAATTGTGATTGGATAACTAATCTTGTATTTCAATATTTGTTTTCACTTGATAGTTATGCATTTCTCTTAGAAATGGGACTGATGTATATATTGTTTAAGCATGCAGTATTCTAATTTATTACTTATTTCCTTCCTTTTTAGTCCTGCTTTTTTGGTATTTTTTTCCTACTTTTTCAGTACTTTCATCTACTTTTTAATTCTCTTCTTTTTTAGTACTATTTTCCTACTTTTATAGTACCTTTTTGGTACTTTTTTCCTACTTTTTCAATACTGAGCGACATAATTACACCAGGAGATCTGCAGTTTTATTTATCGTTTCAGCGGTTGTACGGAAATGGATCGTGTGGTTTAAACATCCATAACACTGCTCTGAATCTTCCATATTATGTGAAGCTGTGGGGCCCTGTCTGGTGTTGGAGTTGTTTCCCATTTGCGGATGCCAATGCCATGCTTCTTCAAGCAGTGCATGGTACAGGGAATATTTCGAAGCAAGTGATGAAGTACAGGCAAGCACAGCTTTATATATGTAAAAAAGGAATGGGGATTAAAAAAGTACCAGCATGGAAGACAACAGAGGCAAGCAATTGTGATTTTGCTGGTGCTCCACAGAAGCTTGGGGAAACTGAAAACTGGGTAAAAGAAGAACTAGCATTGTTACACCAAGCCGCAGTGTCAGTTGGCAAGGTGAAAAAAATCCATCGTATCATTGTCAACAACACTAAATTCTTCTCTGAGGGTTATGGTAGAATGCAAAAAAGACAATATTGTTAAATACAGCAATGATAACAATGGTAACATAACATTCTTTACTTTGTGCGAACATGTTGTTTATGCAATAATTTCAAAAAGGAACACCCGTCATCAGTCATCTTACTGCTGTAAAGGACACGGAGACCTTTGCTATTGTAAATGTGGAAGATCTCATTGATGTAATGGTGTGCATAGATGCCAGAACACAGGGCAACACCTTGGAGCCATTGTATGTGTTCAGTCTTCCCAACAGATATGGCCATGATGTGTTTAAGTAGAGATTTGACTATGGACAGTAAGAACCTTAAGTCATGAGGCCAAGACAAATATTTTTTCTCTTTACTTTACGATTCTAATTTTTTAAAAAAGAAAAAATTATCAGAATATTACTTTGTGGTTAGTTAAAATTGTAAAAAGTAAAATTTTCACTGCCCCTTTTTATTTTTGAGAATAAAGGGTGAAAAACATTATTCTTTGGTCATAAATGATGAACTACCCATCGGACTATATTTATATTTATTATCTTGTACTTGAAAGATAAATATAGACGCTTTTGAAATTTTTTACAACACATTGTTGATATTTATATATTGTTGATATGTATATATGTATATATATATTATGGTATTTTTTACACTTATATTGAAGCTTTTCATGTAAGTTTAATCTTTTTTGTTTCTTTTTGCAATTTAAAAAAAAAATAACTTAAAGCTCTGCCTAACCCACCTTATAGCCCTGCATTTTATCTGAACATAGACCATCATCATCTGTGTTGGTTTACAAAATGCCGACATTATTTGTGTTTTGATCAGCATTCATAGAAAATGTTGACCATGGTCGGATTGCTGACCATGGTCAGACTAGCATGACCATGGTCAGGTTAAATATGACCATGGTCAACCATGTTTGACAATGGTCAGTTTTAATATGACCATGGTCAACCATGGTCAACCATGGTCAGGACCACGGTATTTGATGGTTGACCATGAATTACTATGGTCAGCTTTCGCAGGGGATGCTCCAGTGCCTCCAAATCTGCATTCTTCTAACAGCACTTCAGTGAAGATAAGAATCTGCTTTAAATCTTCAAACAGAAAGTTAATGTAGATGAACCTGTTGTGACACATTCCAGTGTATGTATCTATTTCAAATCTGAACAGAATAGCATTTAAGCTTAGAAGTCAAGTCCACTAGAATATTATAGGCTGTTATGAAAATGTATGTGTCACTGTATACTTGAAGTGTTTCAAGTTTTTACAGGATCGTTCAACAACTCTCAGAAGATCGCCACGGAAATCTCAGAATACACAACATGACATTGAGAACATTTTTTCTGCCTTATTCATTTCATTCCCTTGTTTCAAGGAAATAAGTGTCCCTCAAGAAAATGAAAAACAGAAAATGGTATACATATTTCATAGTTGTTACAGATGTATCCAGAAGCCCTTCCCACACTTGCTCCATTGAATTCCACACCTCTCAGAAAAAAACCAGGGAAATCTCAGAATACACAGCAACACATTGAGGACAGTCCAAAGGGTGTCAATAATGTATTTATTATATCTGTATTTGACTTATGTAATTTCAAAAGTATTTTTCATTTTGTAAAAGACAAAATTTCTTACTCCGACATTGTTAATTACAACTGCGAATGCTCTATGTGAAACCTTTTTAAGTGTTTCTAATCATGTTCTTCTTGTTTTCATTCAGAAAGTAAAACTTCTTTAGAAGTATGGCTTCATGGTGTCTGGTGAGAGGCTTCGCCATGCATGTCAGCTAAGAAAGAAGGCAGGCAAGCCCTGGAACTCGTTGACAATAAAACTAATGCCTCTTCATTCGAAGATATCTCGAGGGAGATGGTTCAATCAAGAGGACAGGAACAAGCAGAAAAGGAGAACATCGATCAGACTTAGACAAACGTCGTCTCTCTGCCATCAAAGGTGAGAATATAAGAATATTCATCACAACCTCAGATGATATATATATATATATTGTGTCAATTGTGACTTCAAAGGAAATTGTGTGGGTGTAGGCAACACAATCACTTCTGTGGAATTCTAGTTTACAGTGGTTAAGATGCATATATTTGGTATGACAGTCTATTCATTTTTTAATATAAGTTTAGGTTACATTTTTGAGAAAAGCAGGGGAATTTTACAATACAATACAACTTTTTTCCAGACTTCATAATAGAGTTCTGTAGGAAGAACCAGCTGGTGGTGCCAGATATTAAAGACTTTAACAAGTCCATCAAACAAAGGATCAGCTACCCGAGAAAGATTCGCCTTTGAATGCTTGAAATCGAACTGATTTGTGGTGCCAGATACATTAGAACTGAAACATTTCACAAATGTGTTTGCTTATGCGGAAAAAAAATCATTATTGAACAAATATATATATATTTGACTAATTGCATGGTTTTCCTATTTTTTCCTTTTACATTTTTAATGTTTTTAATTAGAAAAAAAGGAGAAATAAGTGAATGGTGACACTTGATGAAGAAACTGTCATAGTATTTTTGTAGCCCATCAAAAATCCTGAAGACACCTCCAACTGATTTTTTTATTAAACCAAGAGATTTTTCTATTTTTTTTTCCCACAAAAACACGTATTTTTTGTAATTTCAGGAGTCTGTTGTGCACGCTCATATGAGTCAATACAATCTCTTGTTGGGGAGTCTGGTGGGATGGTAGCACCAGGAACGATCACATCCATGTCATTGCGGAAATATACGGCCACACTCACTCAGGTACATTGCTTAGGTTAAAGTATAGTCTGTTTATAAACATAAAATTGGCATATGGAATCATCAGAGTTTTTGTTTTCTGCATTTACTATACAATAGTGGGTGGAGGTAGACGTTTGTTATTTATACCCAATTGCAGAAGCAAAAGCGTAAAATGACGCAACACTATTTAAGATGGAAATTTGTTCATGAATAAATGGAACCCTCCATCAGTAACGTTTTATTTTGCAGATTTTGAACCCGACTGATAACAGTGGGCATGTGACCACCTGGGCCAAACGAAAGCAGTACATCTAAAGCATTACCGGCAGATCTAGACTAGTGGTGTGATAGAACAGGCAAAAATTACAAAACTGATGTTTTTTAAACAAGAACTAAATTTGACTGGAAAACTGCCGATAAAACAACTTAAAGATAACATTGTGGATGGTATGTGATATTTAATGAGACAATTGTATGAAAAAAAAATGGTAGTCACCATTCTGCTGTCACTTCAGTTTTATCTTGCTATTGCATTGATAAATGGATTGATATAATGTTTATTTTATTCTATGTCTGTTTTAACAAAGTACATTCGATATGAACTATAGACTAACTTCTGGGGAATTTTGATTTAATAAATCAGAAATTTATGTCTGATCTTAACTTGAGATTCAGGTAAATAGAAAGAAAGCAGTTTCTTATCTAATATGAATATGATTTGAGATGTTTCAACTAGTACCGTTGACATTAGAGGAGATCAGCAGACCGAGATTCCAGATGAACCTTGTGACATTATCCAAGGAGATCAGCAGACCGAGATTCCAGATGACCATAGAAACATTATCCAAGGAGATCAACAGACCGAGATTTCAGACAACCCTAGTAACATTATCCAAGGAGATCAGCAGACCGAGATTCCAGATGGCCCTAGAAACATGATCCAAGGAGATCAGCAGACCGCGATTTCAGACAACCCTTGTGACATTATCCTGGGAGATCAGCAGACCGCGATTTCAGACAACCCTTGTGACATTATCCAAGGAGATCAGCAGACCGCGATTTCAGACAACCCTTGTGACATTATCCAAGGAGATCAGCAGACCGAGATTCCATATGATCCTAGTAACACTATCCAAGGAGATCAACAGACCGAGATTCCATATGATCCTAGTAACACTATCCAAGGAGGTCAGCAGACCGAGATTCCAGATGACCCTAGTAACATTATCAAAGGAGATCAACAGACCGAGATTTCAGACAACCCTAGAAACATTATCCAAGGAGGTCTACAGACTGAGATTCCATATGATCCTAGTAACAGCAGACTGAGATCCTGAATGTAACTGAGGCTCGCGAACCTATGGACTTTGATTCTATTGGGGAATCTTTCTGGGATAGAGATGAGGTTGACTTGGATTATATTCCATGCTCTCGTTCTGATGAGAGCGAGGTGTATGCTCCATTCACTGATCTTAAAAGACTTTTAAAGGCGGATCAAATGGTGGCGTATGATTCAGACACATACTCAGACAGAAGTGGTAATTTAACTGAAGACGAAATCAAGAGGAGAATGCATATGATTGTATAGGAGAGAAAGATGATGTGGAGGAGAATGCAGATGATTGGATGGAGGAGAATGCAGATGATTGGATGGAGGAGGGAGACGATGTTGAGGAGAGTGCAGATGATTGGATGGATACAGATACAGATGAATCATTTGATAAAAAGTATTTCTCTGACAGTCTGAAATATATGATTTTCAGGGAAGTGGCAAATGGACTGAGATTATACATGCAGTCCAGCATCCCAGAAGGTAATAGCGCAGTCTGCTGATCAATCCTCCATCAAACAATGCCCCAGAAAAGCAGAGACACCTATGGAAAAGACAGATGAAGGTAAACACTGAACCAAACAGCTTTCTCATATTACAACATGTAAAATCTAAACAGGATTTCCATAAAATGTTGTTTTATTGTAAAGCAAATTTCATTATGAATATTGAAATACTTGCCATCACTTCATAAGAGCATGACCTGTACGCGTCCCCTCTGCCCTGCCGGAAAGGAAATACAATGTTGCTGAAACGAAATGGTATATTCCTTCCTAATCTCTTGCAACCTTAAAGTCATGGCGATACTTTTCTAAAATGGGGTCTGCTAAAGTAAAAGAACTACTTGTATTTAATAACAGGGGGAAAAAACGATCAAAATTGTCAGAACTTTAAAATTATTTAAAGAAAATTTTTAACTGGAGAATGTTTGTTTAAAATATGTTTTAGATATTGATCAAGAGGAGCCTCAGATGTTGGGTATCCCAAATACTTCAGATGACACTGGTAGGTAATATTTCTTGGTATTGGAAAAGGGAATTTTTGTATTTGATAAAAAACAAGAGGCCCATGGGGCCTGTATCGCTCACCTGGTTGAATTAGACCAAATGTCAAAATAATGTTCATATTCAATTTGTTTTATTTGTAAATCTCAAACAATGCTATATATGGTTATAGTGTGGGAATCGGAACTGCTATAAAGATTAATGAAGTCCAGACTATCTAAGGTCTGAAAGTCCTCAAGAATTGTTTTTAGAACATGCATTCATCACTTTATTACTAGTAGCAATTTAAAGGAATTACCTCTATTTCCCCTATTGGGCCCCGCCCCTTTGGCCCCTTTGGGGTCAGAGTCACCATTTATGCAAAATCTGTTCCCCTTCCTCCAAGGATGCTTCTGACCAAATTGGGTTCAAATCCATTCATAACTTAATAACTAGTAGTGATTTAAAGGAATTACTTCTATTTCCCATATTGGGCCCCTCGGGGGTCAGAGTCACCATTTATGCAAAATCTGTTCCCCTCCCCCCAAGGATGTTTCTGACCAAATTGGGTTCAAATCCATTCATAACTTTATGACTAGTAGCGATTCAAAGGAATTACCTCTATTTCCTGTATTGGGCTTGGCCCCTTTGGGGTCAGAGCCACCATTTATGCAAAATCTGTTCCCCTTCTGCCAAGGATGTTTCTGACCAAATTGGGTTAAATCCATTCATAACTTTATGACTAGTAGCGATTTAAAGGAATTACCTCTATTTCCCCTATTGGGCCCCGCCCCTTTGGCCCCTTTGGGGTCAGAGTCACCATTTATGCAAAATCTGTTCCCCTTCCCCGAAGGATGTTTCTGACCAAATTGGGTTCAAATCCATTCATAACTTTATGACTAGTAGCGATTTAAAGGAATTACCTCTATTTCCCCTATTGGGCCCAGCCCCTTTGGCCCCTCGGGGGTCAGAGTCACCATTTATGCAAAATCTGTTCCCCTACCCCCAAGGATGTTTCAGACCAAATTGGGTTCAAATCCATTCATAACTTTATGACGAGTAGCGATTTAAATGAATTACCTCCATTTCCCATATTGGGCCCCGCCCCTTTGGCCCCTCGGGGGTCAGAGCCACCATTTATGCAAAATCTGTTCCCCTTCCCCGAAGGATGTTTCTGACCAAATTGGGTTCAAATCCATTCATAACTTTATGACTAGTAGCGATTTAAAGGAATTACCTCTATTTCCCCTATTGGGCCCCGCTCCTTTGGCCCCTCGAGGGTAGGTCACCATTTATGCAAAATCTGTTCCCCTTCCCCCAAGGACATTTCTGACTAAATTTGGTTCAAATCCATTCATAACTTTATGACTAGTAGCGATTCAGAGGAATTACCTCTATTTCCCCTATTGGGCCCCGCCCCTTTGGCCCCTCGGGGGTCAGAGTCACCATTTATGCAAAATCTGTTCCCCTTCCCCCAAGGATGTTTCAGACCAAATTGGGTTCAAATCCATTCATAACTTTATGACTAGTAGCGATTTAAAGGAATTACCTCTATTTCCCCTATTGGGCCCCGCCCCTTTGGCCCCTCGGGGGTCAGAGTCACCATTTATGCAAAATCTGTTCCCTTTCCCCCAAGGATGTTTCAGACCAAATTGGGTTCAAATCCATTCATAACTTTATGACTAGTAGCGATTTAAAGGAATTACCTCTATTTCCCCTATTGGGCCCCGCCCCTTTGGCCCCTCGGGGGTCAGAGTCACCATTTATGCAAAATCTGTTCCCCTTCCCCCAAGGATGTTTCAGACCAAATTGGGTTCAAATCCATTCATAACTTTATGACTAGTAGCGATTTAAAGGAATTACCTCTATTTCCCCTATTGGGCCCCGCCCCTTTGGCCCCTCGGGGGTCAGAGTCACCATTTATGCAAAATCTGTTCCCCTTCTGCCAAGGATGTTTCTGGCCAAATTTGGTCAAAATCCAGTTAGAACTTTTTGACTAGTAGCGATTTGAAGCAAATGTTGACGGACGACGGACGGACGGACGGACGACGGACGGACGACGGACGCTGCGCTATGACATAAGCTCACCGGACCTTCGGTCCAGGTGAGCTAAAAAACCACCTAAATATTATAAATGAAGTTATATAAAATCATCTGAAACAGTGCTGCCTGTTGTAATATATATAAAATATCAAAAGCTTTCATTTTTATCTTTTTTTCTTTTTTCTTTAATAAATGAAATGATTCATTGGGTGGTATATATGTGTTCTACAGACATTTTCTAGTCTACTTAACAAATTTTTCATTTCCAGAATTATGCTTTCTTGGAGCCAGTGTTTTTGGGACCAAAATGAAAACAGTTGACCTCAAAAGGTGCGAGGAACTGGCATCTTCTGCAGAGAAACTTGCCTTAAACCTTCTAGAATTCCTTGTTACACGGGAAGATTGCCAAGGTATGACTGTTTACGGCCATAGCAAGAAGACAAAGGCAATGGATGAAAACATGCGAAGGGCAATGAAAAATAATTTAGAATTGTTCTGTGTAAAATTTCACCATGTTTTCGAATGATGAATTCAGAGTACAGGTCCTACCTAAAACAACATCAGCAAACTAATATATTGTGTCATAAATTTCATAATATGCACCATATTATAAATTCGCTGAAGACTGAGGCAGTATCTTGTACACATACTTTCTGCATATATTTTATTTTTATGGATATTTTTAGTAGATACACAAAACTTGAAATTCATGATTATATGCATGCGATTGTGTATATATTTTTTTCTGCAATCGCAAATGAGATGGGAACATAATTATCATGTGAAAAAGAGTATATAAAAGATGCGTGCAAGATCTATTTTTTAATTCACAGGTCATATTTTCAATATCTACGAGAATTGTTTATAAAATGAATGACAAAATCCGAGGAATTCGAAATGGAAGATATTCCGGAAAGAAGAACTAAATGAAAAGCATGAAAAAAAAAGTTTTCCTGTGATGCCTCTTTAATACACATGTATAACATCGAAGTGTGTGCTGTTGCTATTTGAATATTTTAACGAAGTTACCTAAGGGCTATACTAGAAATTAACATATCTATCCCACCCCAGGACTTCAGCTTTTCCATTGGGGTAACACCTATAGAATTTATTTTAATAAGTTCCTTTTTATTTAATAGAAGTAAAAGGCAAGAGTAGGAAACCTTACCATTGACAGAAGAAGTGATTTATTCTTTGATAAATTTTATTTGAATGTTGCCGAGGTCAGATCAAACTTCCTGAAGATTCAAAATTGGTCGGGACCCCTTAATGGGGTGCACTTTGAATTGGTCGGAATCATAGCAGAATGTGCCGGGATCCTGGAATGAATTCGCCATGAATTCTGATGGGAAATGACATGAATCCCGCTGTGAAATATTCGGAATCTCACCCGGAAATGTTTTGGACCCCACTGGGAATTGTCCGGGATCCTACCAGGAAATGTTCGGAATCCTGTCAGGAATTGTCCGGGATCTAACCGGGAAATGTTTGGAATCCCGTCGGGAATTGTCCGGGATCCCACCGAAAATTGTCCGGAATCCTACCGGGAAATGACCGGGATCCCATATATTTTACCTGGCGTTACCCGGTAAGTTCCTGATGGGATCCCATTTGGGATCCCGGCGGGATTCCCGGTTATATTTTCTCTTGGGAGGTATTCGACATTTAAGAGCAAATCATTTAATCATCAAGAAAATCTCAAATATGAACCATGCAAAGCAGTGATTTCATACGTGTTGGTCTTTCATATTGACCACTTTATGTGTAGGTGAACTTTAATTACCTTTTTCAATGACAATCCTTATGGACCATGTGCTGTGCTGGGATGACCCATTTTGACACATTTTGTGAAATTTGCATCAAAGGGAAAGACTCGGGATGAACTGAAAATTCTCCAGTTTTGGGCTAACCGACTCTGAATTTTACTGTTAAATTATTTCAAAAGCAGTTTCGTTTACCTTTAATATTACTATTTAGGGATCACATCCCATACCGAAATAAAGCACACTAAAGTATACTTTTATGCTACTTTAAGTATACACTTTTTCCTACTTTTTTGAAAAAGTACCAAAAAAGTATACTTTTTTTGCACTTTTCTGGACTTAGAAATTTTTCAGAGTACTTTTTCTGTAAAAAAATTGGACTCTGAAATTTCTCGAAGTACTTTTTTTGTACTTTTCTGGACTTAGAAACTTTTCAGGGTACTTTTTCTGTACTTTATTTGGACTCTGAAATTTTTCAGAGTACTTTTTTTGTGCTAAAATCTGACTTAGAATTTTTTTGAAAGATTGTGAAAATATGGATGTACTTTTTTCCTACTTTTTTGGGACTTAGAATTTTTCAACTAATGCCAGTGTGCTTTTTTTGTACTTATTATGGACTTAGAATATTTTCAGACATTGCGAGGGGTTATAGCATATTAATATTTTCAAAATTAAATCTGACTTTTTCAGTCGACTACAAATCTAAGACTAAAAAAATAATACCCAGGATTAACCACAACAAATATCTATCAAATAAGATACAGAAAATTATCATTTGGTAATATCAAATGTTTTTGATCTCGTTTTTTGTTGGTTTTTTTTGTTTGTCTTTTTTATGTTCTAAAAAATACTTGTCATACTTTGATTAGTACCACAGAAATTTATCTAAAAATAATTAAAATTCAACAATTATTATCATAAGTATTTCACTTCAATGTACTTTGTTAGTAAGGTTCACACATTTTAACGGTGATTTCTTTGTCACTTTTCGTTTGTATTTCCATATGCATCTCAGAAGTAATAAACTTCACATTGATGAATGTTACTATACGTTCATGTGACGAACGTCAAAACTTAGCTCTATAAATTTTTTGTTCCAGATCGTTCTTTGAAGTTACAGTATTTTGGCTTTAATTATAAACTCTTTAACGGAGTTTAAAACATTTCGTTTATCCAAACGTTAACCTCTACCAGATCGGGGATCACTCTACGAACACACATGTGCCCGTGCCCGTGCCCGTGCCTGTAATACGCTTTTAATTCATTCAAATGAAATTAAAATCACCTGCTCTTTGTCTGCATATCATATACTTGCTGGATATACGTGGTTTTAAGATTACATCTGATAATTGCACCCGAAATCACGTCGTGTTCTGTCAAAATATTCACCGATATACTCATATAAACATGTGTAATACTGATATAGTCACTCGGACGCTTCTTTGTAAAACGTATATTGAAGTCAATCGCTGTGATGATCTCGATCTCGATATGGCTTGACTGACAACAAACAGGCATGATCAAGGAACAATATTCCGGTATTTAAATCAGAATTACATCGCATTCATTGAAATGGTGAAAGTGAACACAAAAAGAAAACTTTAATTTGTCTGATATTTATTTAGCAAGATCGTACGATAATTCGGACAACGACACAATGTAGCTGTACTCTAATCTGTTGTAGAATGATCTCGTAGGAGTGTTGTGTGTACAAATAAAATACTCTATTGTATACAAAAATCAAGATCAATACCAAGATCTATCATAAATATTTTAATTGATATAGTAGACGGCTTGAATAACTGCAACACCAAGATCGATCAAAAATATTTCAACTGTTTTAAACTAAATCTTGAAACCTGTATGTTAAGCTAACAAAGCGATCAGGATATATGCTTAACGTCGTACCGAAAGTTAATTTCACCCGTGGTGTTAATTAATATAAGCGACAGTCGACTGTAATGGCAAATCATACCTAGCTTTATTGTTTATTGGAGTTACCTGTGTACCTCCCGTCTCACCTGTACACATATTGCCCCTCTTAGACTAAGTCTTATGCCCGCGGCGTTAATTATAACAATTTATATTGTCAAGCTTGACTGCCTTTCACTACGATCAGATCACAGGTGCCTACCCTCATTTAAACAAAACATCCGGATTACATAACAGGTACTGACGAGGCTTATACCTGTGTCAGATTACCATCGGTCGGTTCACCTATGACCTCGGGGCCGTGATCTCGTTTGTTTACTTCGGTTTACGGAATCTACCGAGATTTGACGAGTTCGCTTCGTGCGATCATTTTGTGCAATGTGCAAGCTTTAAATGCTGAAGTAGTAATATCAAAAGTATGGAACAATATAGGTTAAGGAAGTAGAATATAAAAAAACAAGTAATAAAAGAATGAAATCGATACAGTAGATCTCCGACAAAACTTTTTTTATCCCATGATGCAACAAACAGCGAGATTTTAGCGGGAAGTCTGATAGCCATGTTTGAATTTCACCGGATGTTTATCTACGGAAGAAACATAAACAAACACGATTTTGATATAGAATAGCCTAAAAACGAAATTCATTTTCTTGCCTAACTGAAGAAGATCGACTATCTGTCAGTAAGTGGCCAAAGAATATCAGCTTTCTTGTTGTTTTTGGCGACAAATGCTCATTTTCACCCGAAAATATCACAGATATCGCGACCAGGTAAGTTTACAATTTTATTATTTAAATCTATTTCGTCTTCTGCACGTTCCTACATCGTTTCACATTATATAGGTGAATAGGGGCCTACACATGTTAATATTAATACTTGATTACTTCGTGTTTCAGGGTTTTCATAATGAATTCATCACCGATTACAGTTTACACGGCCCGAGTTTAATTAACAAAGAACTGCTAGATCCACGTGTGTTTCAATCGTAAGTATTCAATTTACAGATTTATGCTACCATACGCCTGGGATTTTATAAGCATCCTGATTGATAGCACCCAAATATTGAGAACAGGAAGAATTTTATTTCTTTATTGACGAACTTCGACGTAGTTATATTGCATTTTTATTTCTGTCCCGTAACGGTAAATTCGTAATATCTTTACTACATATTTCATGCATTTTGACAAATTTTCAATTAATTTTTATGACTTCGTTTTTCAATGGAATTTATTGAAATTTCACTTACATGTAAAGAATTATTTGCTTATTCATCTGATATTATTTACAGAATTTTTTGTAGTTGATTTCAAGAGATATTGCATAAAATTTCAAAAAAAATAGCAATGACATTTTTAAGTTAGAATATAAGAACGAAAGTAACGTCACATTTCGGGCAACATGTGTATATCTATTTTAGGGAATATATGTAAAAATATCGGTAAATGAGCTAATAATTGTCTACTATAGTATATGGAATTTGAAGAAAATACATTCAAAAACGAAGTCAATAAAATCCATTGAAAATTTGTTGTATGTCATGATCATGATCAATTCACAAAAAAAATGATCTCAAGAAATGATTGAATAAAAAAAATCTGTGTTTTGGAGTATTTTGATAGTTAGTTGCATAATTTAAGATGAAACAAACTGTCAGAAAATTCTGGAGTAGCTTGATTTTTATTAAAGTACTTATCCTTATAATTAAAAGTTTTATGTTGTAGCTTTAAACTTGTATACCTGTGGCTAGCTTTTCTTGATAAAAAGACTTCCAAGCAGACATGCATGTAATAAATGACAGTAAAGTGATCAGGTGCATATATAAGGAAAATTATCTACATTTTTATATTAAACAAATCTTCACAATTATTCTAAGTTTTGATATAAAAAATATTTTAAAATTTTCTCTTTCTTCCAACAGATTATGCAGTACATTCTGAAGTGAGGGAAGGCTTAAAGATATTGCATTGTGGTCCGAATTGAGGGCAATGATTCGCATAAAGCAAAAAAGGAATGAAGAGAATCAGACATTTTATTTTTCGAATTCACACTTACTTGGATTTGACCAGTTTAAGCAAGCAACATTATGCATATACCATACTTCATTGTATTCAGTATGCATTTATGCATTGTTTTTTATTTACATTTTTTTGTTGTGTTTCCTCAAGAGGAATTATGATTCGACAATTTTTACAAATGTTATTGCTCTTTTTATTTAGAATAGTACATTTTTTTTGTCTGGATCTCCTACATACACATGATATAAAATTGTGTTTTCCTGCTTGAAAAAAATATTAGAATAATTTATCAAAAGTTATTGCCCTTATACATAGATGTCCATCTGTAAATCCTTAACCTCACCCTTAAACAAATTTCGAGCTTATTAGATCAAGACTTTGCTATGGCATGAAATCATACTCAGTGGAATTGTTATTGGATAACTAATCTTGTATTTCAATGTTTGTTTTCACTTGATACAATTGTGCATTTCTCTTAGGAATGGGACTGATGTATGTATTGTTTAAGCATGCAGTATTCTCATTTAAGCTTATCTCCTATATTTTAAGAACTAATTTCCTACACCATTAAATTAAGTCCCTTTTTTTGGTAATTTTTTCCTACTTTTTCAGTACTTTTTTTTTTATACTTTTTCAGTACAAATTTCCTACTTTTTTAGTACTATTTTCCTACTTTTCTAGTACTTTTTTCCTACTTTTTCAGTACTTTTTCAGTACTAATTTCCTACCTTATTGGTACTTTTTTCCTACTTTTTCAGTCCTAATTTCCTTCTTTTCAATACCATTTTCCTACTGTTTTGATACTTTTTTCAGTACAAATTTCCTACTTTAAGTACTATTTTCCTACTTTTCTAGTACTTTTTTCCTACTTTTCCACTACTTTTCCAGTACTAATTTCCTACCTTATTGGTACTTTTTTCCTACTTTTTCAGTACTAATTTCCTGCTTTTTCTGTACCATTTTCATACTTTTTTTTGTACTTTTGTACTTTTTTTTGTACTTTATGGACTTACCTGTAAAAGTACTAAAAAAGTATAAAAGCACAAAAAAAGTACACCATCAATTTGGCCCTGTGCACTTTATACTATTATTGTACTTTTAATGTACTTTTTCTGTACTATATTTGTGCTTTTTCTGTACTTAATGAAAACAATAAAATGTACTAAAGGTATACTTTTGTTAGACTTTTTTTTGTACTTTTGTACTTTTTTTGACTCAATTGGGAACCGTGTTGGAATATCGGTTCCAAATTGAGTCAAAAAAAGCATACTTTTTCTATGCTTTTTTAGTACTTTTTTCCCATACTTTTTTTGTACTTTATTTCGGTGTGGGATGCAAGAGTGCGCAATTCTGAATCTTGGTACCATACTCTATATAAGTATGTAAAGTTGCAACATATTAATGAGAGGTTGATGCTTTTTGTAGATATTGAATTTAAACCAAAATCAACTTGATTGGGTTAGCACTTCGGCCATACAGCCAAGGTGCATAAAACACATTACCGTCAGATGTCTTGGATGCTTGAAAGAGCTGATATTGACATGTAGCATGCCGGGATGAAGGGCTACCAAGTTTGTTTAAATGAATGACCTTGACTTTCATTCAATGTCACAGTGGTCAAATAGGCTAAAATCTTAAACGACTTCTTGTCACTAACTATGAGGCATACGGACCTGGTATTGGGCATATGACATGCATGGATAAAGCGCTACCATGCTTGTTTAAAAGAATGACCTTGACTTTCATTCAAGGTCATAGAGGTCAAATAGGCTATAATCTTTTAACGACTTCTTGCCAATAAGTAAGAGGCATAGAGAGCTGATATTGACATGTAGCATGCTGGGAATGAAAGGCTACCAAGTTTGTTAAAATGAATGACCTTGACCTTCATTCAAGGTCACAAGAATCAAATAGGCTAAAATCTTTAAACGATTTCTTATCAATAACTTAGAGTCCTAGTGGCCTGATATTGGTCCTGTAGCATGCTGGGATGAAGGGTTTTCAAATTTGTTCAAATGAATTATCTTGACCTACTTTTAAGATCGAATTCTTCAAATCTATCAGGAACTTACAGTTTCTACTAAAGAATTCCATGCATTGCCTTAATTGTTAGCCAATATTGTATAATTGGGCCTCTTGTTAAAATTGAAATAGTTATTTTTTGTAGCATGTTAGTTTTAGTATAACCTATTTGCATTATTATTTTAGGATGCTGAATACGATATGGAGAAACCAATTAAAGGAAATCATCGGCCACGGACAAAAAACCGAATAAGGGACAAAAGTTCTGGTTTGAAAAAGCGACCAAGGCGCAAATGTAATCGATGCAATCTTTCGGTTATCAACCTTCCAAGACATCTGCGAACCGCGCATGACCTATCATACTACCTCAGCATTAATGAGACTAAACAAAGTAAGGCAAATCAATGCAACCTAGCATACAAGGCATGCCCAGAGCCAGGTTGCCCAAAAATGGTATTAAGACTAGATCAACACATGGCGCTTCACAGGAAAACAACAGCAAAATCTAAGGACAATATAATTCCAAAATCCAGCAAACATCATTCTGAAATTATGAATGAATATTACAAATGGCTAAAGGGGCCAGAGAAACAAAAAAAAGGACGACGTGGCAAACCAGCATGTACACCAAGTTCAAACAATATGGGAAAAGGTTGACCCGTCCTTCAATGTTGAGTCGCTTCTCAACCACAAATTAGTCAGGGATGTCTGGCTGGATGAATTTCGCAATGAATGCCAACCAGGCACAGTAAAAAGTTATCTTTCCTCCTACAAGGAATTTGTAAATTTCCTTCGCATGGAGAAAAACTTTGACCACGAACGCCTCGATGGAATGGAAAGGGCCATCTCAAGATGGAACACAATAATGGCAAAACCGATCAAACAACGCGAAACTGAAAGGCAAGTAAATGACTTTGATAATGCACTCGACCCCGCAGACCTAAACAGGTGTTTAAAATCAGACCATGCCCTAGGGGTTCGAGACTTTATCGATTGCTATACACCTGAAAGCGGTATATCCCGTAATGAATACAACAAAATCGTGGGATATTTGATAATGGAATTAGTTGCCAAGAATGCGCAAAGGTCGGGCGCAATAACCGGCCTGACACTGAAGCAAGTGTTGGCTGCATTAAGGAGAGAAGAAGATTTCGTTATTACTGTCACTCAGCACAAAACCTCATACATCGCACCAGCTTTGCTGGTGGTGTCAAGCGCAACTTACGATAGGTTAAAAACTTTTGTAGAAATCAGAAAGAAGTGTCCGTGCTTTTCATCAAAACAACAGGAATCCGCTCCATTCTTTCTGCATTGGGGGGTCGAGACCCCCCATCCAAATGTCGGTTTGACCTCCAGTCAGCTGAACTATATAATAAATAAGTTCTGGGGAAGTTGCGGCCAAAGTGGCACCATCACCACTTCACGGATACGGAAATCGACTGCAACAGCAGTGAGAAAACAGCATCCGACAAACAATCAGAATGTACAAAGCGATACTTATGTAACAGGAGAAAGAGAAAATGCAGCGGATTTAAATTCCTTCTACTGCAACACAGACCTATCCTCCACATGGTCCATAGTACAAGGACTGAGTAATGACGTGCCGGGTGTACCACAGGAAGAAACATTGGACAAGGTACCAGGTATGTAAATGTTTTAATTAAATTTTTCAACATACCACAATACTAATCATAATCGCACCGACAACATTTATTTGTATTTCAAAAGAACACTCTTACATGTTAGCATAATTTCAGTGTAATACAGTATTGAGATACAATATACCTTGTGGTAATACCATTGTATATAAATAAAGTCATTAAAACACCGATCTTAAAGGCTATAGCTTAAGTAACCACATTGACATTAAGAAAGAATTTTAATAAATTTATATTAATTACAGTTCCATCACCACAAATGATTAATATGTTGGAGATTGTAACTGATCCAGCTACCAGAGATTGGTTAACGAGATGTTTAAACCCTTTTAAAAAGTCAACATGTCACCATTCCAACATGGATAACTGCTTTGAAGTAAGTACCTGGGCATGACATTCTCAGTTAAAATTGTACTCTCAAACTGTGTCTTGCATTTAAAGCCTAAACTACAAATCCAAAACTTACTTAGGATTATATGCTGTATACAAAATGTATGTCAGAGTGATGTATTAATATGTGTATCAAGTCATAGTTGTTATTTTCCATGTAATTCTAACTTTAATTTTGTTACTCTCTCAGTCTGTTATTGGTGCAGAGAGTTGAAACTAACTTGAAACTTTGAACATACCTGGTATTATAAAATTATGAAAAGATCTTGATTCCTCTCAAAGTATTATAATGATTATCATTATTTCAGAAAAGTTGTTTAGCTTCACATTATTAAATCTATTCAAAAAGGGACAAGCATGAATTTCCCTGATTGCTATTATAATAGTTTACTTCAAAATAGTTCTAAATATTTATAAAAATTGTAGACTGCACCTGTCGCTCAAGGCCAAACATTTGTTCCTTGGAAACGTTCAGACTGGGGTTCATACTCCAACAGTATGAACACACCTTCATTTGCAGTAGGAAGTGAGGCGCAAGAACAGAGTAGCTACTTGAACCAGACAGATTTCAATTACAATATGGTATATTGCATTTCTAACATAATGGATACTTTATCTTTCTAATTTTTAATAATTCATTAAAAACGAAAGTAATATTTGGTTATGTTTCCCATTATGAGTGTTTCATTATCCAGATTAGTATACTGAAAGCAATAATATAACCTTCTTAAATGTATGTTTAACAACAATTATTAACTTATTGGTTATTTTGAATGTTGTTTTAAGTTATAATTAAATAAAAGAAAACATAGATAAAAGAAAAATTCTAATAAAAGTGATGTACATGTACTAAACTAGGTAATATGAATAATGATGTTTTAATAGCTTTTCTAATGAAGAGCAGACAAGAATTTACTTCAGTTATTATTGCATTGCAGGGGGATTCTCAACACTTGACACATAGAAACAGTTATGTCAATTTAGACTCTCAGGATAAAGAAGTAAGTGATTTTTTCATCTTGTAAATGACTTTAAATAAATTGATTTCCTACTTTAATTCTTCTGGTCCAAACGAGCTTAAACTTTTCAGGAGTGTAGTAGATATAGAAAGGAAGACAAAATGTTTAAATGTTTTTGAGACTGTTGGAAATCAAAGATGGCTACCTGGCATATATTGAAAAGAGAGCACTAATTGTGATATTTCAATGAAACTTGTCAAAACTGGTTCTAAGGTGATCTTTAAAAATGTCCTACACTTTATCTTCGGCCTATTTAACATCTGATTAACTTCCTAAGAGTTATGTGAGTGGAAACATCATGCTGACAAAGCTGTTTGTGACATGTATGTACAATATAACTTGTACGTAGTAATTTATGAATAAATTTCAGAGGGTTCTTTTTTTTTTAAGAAAATAAATGTGTCTTAAGAATGTTGGCCAATGAAAACATTTTTCATGGTTGTTACAGATGTATCCAGAAGCCCTTCCCACACTTGCTCCAGTGCCTCCTAATCTCCATTCATCTAACAGCACTTCAGTGATGGTAAGAATTTGCTATAAATCTTGAAACAGAAAGTGAATGTACATGTACCTGTTGTAACACAATCCAATGTATGTATCTATTTCAAATCTGAACAGAATAGCATAAGATTAGAAGTAAAGTCCACTAGAATACTATAAGCTGTTATGGAAATATATGTGTCACTGTACTTGAAGTGTTTCAATTCTTTACAGGATCATTCAACAACTCTCAGAAGATCTCCACGGAAATCACAGAATGAACAGCATGACCTTGAGAACAGTGTTGAAGATGTAAGTATTTCTGCCTTATTCATTTTATGTTATCTTGATAAATTCTACAAAGTGTCTCTCAAGAAAATGAAAAACAGGAAATGATTAGCATGTTTCATGGTTATTGCAGATGTATCCAGAAGCGCTTCCCACACTTAATCCATTGCATTCCACACCTCTGAGAAATTTCATAATACACAACATGACATTGAGGACAGTCCAAAGGGTGTTGACGATGTAGGTATTTTTTCAGTATTTGACTTTATAATTTGTTACATAGCAGATAAGACCAAATTTCTTACTCTGACATTGTTCCTTACAACTGCCAAGGCTCTCTGTGAAACCTTTTTAACTGTTCCTTTAAAATAAGAAGCAGTCATCTAAATGAAAATCATATAAACATATTACATTTTATTATATGGCAGTTATTTTTTATGAACAGAAATGTAATGTTTCTAACCATGCTCTTCTTGTTTCATTTAGAAAGGAAACTCCTTGAGAAGTATGGCTTCATGGTGTCTGGTGAGAGGCTTCGCCATGCATCCCAGTTAGCAAAGAAGGCAGGCAAGCCCTGGTACTCGTTAACAATGAAACTGATGCCTCTTTTATTTGAAGAGAGGGAGATGGCTCAATCACGAGGCCAGGGACTTGCAAGCAGAAAAGAAGGAGACCATCGACCAGACTTGGACAAACTTCGTCTCTCTGCCATCAAAGGTGAGAATATAAGAATATTCCTCACACACTCAAAGGATATATATATTGTGTCAATTGTGACTGAAGAAGGGAATTCTTATTAAAGTTGTTTTCTGTATTAAATGTGTCAAATTAAACTTTTCATTAATTATGCATTCATTTCACACAATGCATATCATATGCTCGTGATACAATACCATTTGCATATGAACCTGAAAGCAAAACCTGAAAGTATAATGCTTGAAAATCATGAACTTTCTGAAATAACACAAATTCAATTTGTTCTTTGATATAAGTTTAGGATACATTTTTGAGAAAATTTACAATGCAACATTTTTTTTCCAGACTTCATAATAGCTTTCTGCAGAAAGAACCAGCTGGTGGTGGTGCCTGATCTTAAAGGATCAGCTACGCCAGAAAGAAATCTTTAAATGCCTGAAATCATTCTCAGAAAAAGCCATAATAGATATTATGATAGAAGTGGTATTAATGTAATAAAACACTCTGATATTTCAATGAACAGATTTAGACATAGAAGTATTTATTTAGTTATATTTATATTTTTTTATTATTTTTTTTTCAGACCATCTACAAGCTCTGATAGAGCTACCAGCCAGGTGCTCAACTCAGCATTCAGAGCACTTAATGCTCCAAAGGAGTTTGATGTCGTGGAGAGCAACATCCAGGTTAATGAAAACTTGCAGCAGCGGTTTGGTTTGTTTGTTTTTGTTTAACGTCCTATTAACAGCCAGGGTCATTTAAGGACGTGCCAGGTTTGGAGGTGGAGGAAAGCCAGAGTACCCGGAGAAAAACCACCAGCCTACGGTCAGTACCTGGCAACTGCCCCACGTAAGTTTCGAACTCGCAACCCAGAGGTGGAGGGCTAGTGATAAAGTGTCCCGACACTTTAACCACTCGGCCACCGCAGCCCCTTTGCAGCAGCGGATGACGACCCTGGAAAATTGGGTATTTGCCCTACAACAAGAGGTTAATCAGCAAAGAGCTCATATCAACTGGTTACACAATGTACAGCAAGTAAGCATTGTTTAGATTAACTTCATAAAATACTTTTATTAGGTCACCTGGCCCTGAGCTTATAGCATGGCTCTGGCACAGCATCTGTTATGTGTTCTTTGTCAACATTCCGTATCAAAATTTAACAAGGCGCTTTTAATATTGAATGGCTATTCAACTACATTAATTTTGGCCTAATGCATTTTTTGAAAAATGTCAAGCTGAACTTCGGTTATAAAGAGGTTTTACTGTATGTAGCTTGAGATTGTAAAATCAAATCAAAGTTATACAATTTTTGTTTCTTAAGTTCAGCAATGTTTTCCTTTTACATTTCATAAGCACAAACGTCCAATGATGACCAAAATGAGCTGGTTCACGATGATGCACCGAAGGTCCCCAGCACATCCTCCATAAACAGTAAGTTGCATCTTTTTTTTTAAATGTTTATATCAAAGTTTAAGTTTCAAAGATTTTAATAGAGAAACAAATGATGATTATGTAACCGTTATGCAGTGTGAAAATTAGACTTGGTAAGAAAACATGTATATTGGTCCTTAACACAGAAAAGGATGAGGCCAAAGGCAACACCAAGGCAATGACTCATAGCTCTTCTGTTATTCAAGCAGGGAACAAGCGAGCTGTGTAAGGCAAATTGTAACTTGTGTATATTTCTTTGTGTTTGTTGCAATATTGCAGATTATGATAACTCAGTGAAGCTTACTTTCAACATGTACAATTAAGATTATCTATAACTGGTATGAAGCATAATTTGAGGAGCATTCATGACTTTAAAGTGGTAACCTTGTATTCTCAAATTTAAAAGAAGAAAAATCACTTCTGTAATTTCATATTTTTTTATAAAGATATGGATGTTGAACAAGAGGCCCATGGGCCTTAACGGTCATCTGACAAACACTTACACTTACAGCAGGGACACACACCCCAATCCAGCATTATTACCATAAATTATTTATCGCAGCCAGTTATGTTTTAGATCAAATTTGGTTTTTATCCATTTAGCTTGTCCAGGAAGAGCAGCATCATAAAGCAAAATTTTAGCCAAGTTCCCATTTTTGGGGCATGCCCCTCTGTCCCAATGGGTCAGACAAGACTCATTTATATCAATTAGGATTGCCTTTCCCCAATGTTTCATACTAAATATGGTTGTAATCAATTCAGGCATTAAGGATGAATTGCATTTTTAAGAAATGTTTAACCTAAGCGCTCCTTTTGCCCCATCTTTTTTTCCCCAGGGGTCAAACCTGTCTCATTAAAAAATATGATTGCCGTCACCTTATGTTTCACATCAAATTTGGTTGTAATCCACCAAAAGGTTAGGGAGGATTAGGATTTAACAGCAAATATTCACCAAAGTTCCCCTTTTTGGGGCTCTGCCCCTCAGGCCCCAGGGGTCACACTAGCCTCGTTTATATAAAATATGACCACCCTTCCCAAAGGATGTTTCACACCATATTTCGTATTAATCCACCCAAGGGTTAGAGAGAAGTAGGATTTATAGCAAAAATTCACCAAAGTTCCCCTTTTGGGGCCCCGCCCCTCTGGCCCTAGGGGTCAAACCAGCCTCATTTATATAAAATATGACCACCCTCCTCCAATGATGTTTCACACCAAATTTGGTAATAATTCACTATGGGTGTTAGGAGGAGTAGGATTTTATAGCAAAATTTCATCAAAGTTCCCCTTTTGGGGCCCCGCCCCTCTGGCCCCAGGGGCCACACCAGCCTCATTTATATAAAATATGACCACCCTCCACCAATGATGTTTCACACAATATCTGGTTGAAATCCACCAAAGGGTTAAGGACGTGTAGGATTTTATAGCAAAATTTCATCAAAGTTCCCTTTTTTGGGCCCGTCACTCTGGCCCCAGGGCTCACACCAGCCTCATTTATATAAAATATGACCACCCTCCCCAAATGATGTTTCACAACATATCTGGTTGAAATCTACTAAAGGGTTAAGGAGGAGTAGGATTTTATAGCAAAATTTCATCAAAGTTCCCCATTTGGGGCCCCACCCCTCAGGCCCCAGGGCTCACACTAGCCTCATTTATATAAAATATGACCGCCCTCCCCCAATGATGTTTCACAACATATCTGGTTGAAATCCACTAAAGGGTTAAGGAGGAGTAGGATTTTATAGCAACATTTCATCAAAGTTCCCCATTTGGGGCCCCGCCCCTCAGGCCCTAGTGGTCACACCAGCCTCATTTATATACAAGAGATCCCAGAGGGATCTTGGCGCCCACCATTGA
Source organism: Pecten maximus (assembly GCF_902652985.1). Taxonomy (NCBI): domain Eukaryota; kingdom Metazoa; phylum Mollusca; class Bivalvia; order Pectinida; family Pectinidae; genus Pecten; species Pecten maximus. The sequence continues at coordinate 35,099,907 of NC_047028.1, read as the reverse complement.
ATGATCTTCATAGGTTCCATGTCAGATTGATCTTTTCTCTACTTTTCCCTTCTTCTAAGTCTTACTAATCCTAATCTGTGTAAATACAGAAACAGCCCTCTATAGCTAGTACTTTTCAAACAAGGGGAAACTATATATAAAATTTAAGATTTAGCGATAATGGCTGTCTGTCGACCATGTTTTTGGATTGGTCCAAATATGCAAAACTAGGCACTGAGGGGAACCTACATATGAAATTTGAGAAAGATCCCTTGAGTGCTTTCTGAGAAATAGCGATAACAAACTTCAATTGTCAAAATCCAAGATGGCTGCCTGTCGGCCATGTTGTTTTCTGATTAGTTTCAAAATGCAATATGCATAACTAGGCACCAAGGGGAACCTACATATGAAATTTGAGAAAGATCCCTTCAGTACTTTCTGAGAAATAGCGATAACAAACTTCAATTGTCAATATCCAAGATGGCTACCTGTCGGCCATGTTGTTTTCTGATTGGTCTCAAAATGCAATATGCATAACAAGGCACTGAGGGGAACGTATGTATGAAATTTGAGAAAGATCCCTTCATTACTTTCTGAGAAATAGCGATAACAAACTTCAATTGTCAAAATCCAAGATGGCTGCCTGTCGGCCATGTTGTTATCCGATTGGTCTCAAAATGCAATATGCATAACTAGGCAACAAGAGGAACCTACGTATGAAATTTGAGAAAGATCCCTTCATCACTTTCTGAGAAATAGCGATAACAAACTTTAATTGTCAAAATCCAAGATGGCTGCCTGTCGGCCATGTTGTTTTCCGATTGGTCTCAAAATGCAATATGCATAACTAGGCACCAAGAGGAACCTACATATGAAATTTGAGAAAGATCCCTTCAGTACTTTCTGAGAAATAGCGATAACAAACTTCAATTGTCAAAATCCAAGATGGCTGCCTGTCGGCCATGTTGTTTTCCGATTGGTCTCAAAATGCAATACGCATAACTAAGCACCAAGGGGAACCTACATCTGAAATTTGAGAAAGATCCCTTCAGTACTTTCTGAGAAATAGCGATTACAAACTTCAATTGTCAAAATCCAAGATGGCTGCCTGTCGGCCATGTTGTTTTCCGATTGGTCTCAAAATGCAATATGCATAACTATGCACCAAGTGGAACCTACATATGAAATTTGAGAGTGATCCCTTCAGCACTTTCTGAGAAATAGCAATAACAAACTTCAATTGACAAAATCCAAGATGGCTGCCTGTCGGCCATGTTGTTTTCCGATTGGTCTCAAAATGCAATATGCAAAACTAGGCACCAAGAGGAACCTACATATGAAATTTGAGAAAGATCCCTTTGGTACTTTCTGAGAAATAGCGATAACAAACTTCAATTGTCAAAATCCAAGATGGCTGCCTGTCGGCCATGTTGTTTTCTGATTGGTCTAAAAATGCAATATGCATAACTAGGCACCAAGAGGAACCTACATATGAAATTTGAGAAAGATCCCTTCAGTACTTTCTGAGAAATAGCGATAACAAACTTCAATTGTCAAAATCCAAGATGGCTGCCTGTCGGCCATGTTGTTTTCCAATTGGTCTAAAAATGCAATATGCATAACTAGGCACCAAGAGGAACCTACATATGAAATTTGAGATAGATCCCTTCAGTACTTTCTGAGAAATAGCGATAACAAACTTCAATTGTCAAAATCCAAGATGGCTGCCTGTCGGCCATGTTGTTTTCCAATTGGTCTCAAAATGCAATATGCATAACTAAGCACTAAGGGGAACCTACATATGAAATTTGAGAAAGATCCCTTCAGCACTTTCTGAGAAATAGCGATAACAAACTTCAATTGTCAAAATCCAAGATGGCTGCCTGTCGGCCATGTTGTTTTCCGATTGGTCTCAAAATGCAATATGCATAACTAGGCACCAAGGGGAACCTACATATGAAATTTGAGAAAGATCCCTTCAGCATTTTCTGAGAAATACCGATAACAAACTTCAATTGTCAAAATCCAAGATGGCTGCCTGTCGGCCATGTTGTTTTCCGATTGGTCTCAAAATGCACTATGCATAACTAGACACCAAGGGGAACCTACATAGGAAATTTGAGAAAGATCCCTTCAGCACTTTCTGAGAAATAGCGATAACAAACTTCAATTGTCAAAATCCAAGATGGCTGCCTGTCGGCCATGTTGTTTTCCGATTGGTCTCAAAATGCAATATGCATAACTAGGCACCAAGGGGAACCTACATATGAAATTTGAGAAAGATCCCTTCAGTACTTTCTGAGGATTAGCGATAACAAGAATTGTTTACGGACGGACGGACGGAGGGACGGACGGACGACGGACCACGGACGCAGGGCGATTTGAATAGCCCACCATCTGATGATGGTGGGCTAAAAATATGACCGCCCTCCCCAAATGATGTTTCACAACATATCTGGTTGAAATCCACTAAAGGGTTAAGGAGGAGTAGGATTTTATAGCAAAATTTCATCAAAGTTCCCCTTTCGGGGCCCCGCCCCTCAGGCCCCAGGGGTCACACCAACTTCATTTATATAAAATATGACCGCCCTCTCCCAATGATGTTTCACACCAAATTTAGTTGTAATCCACCCAAGGGTAAAGGAGGAGTAGGATTTTATAGCAATATTCACCTAAGTTCCCTTTTTGGGGCCCTGCCCTTCTGGCCCCAGGGGTCAGACCAGCCTCATTTATATAAAATATGATTGCCCTCCCCCAATGATGCTTCAAACCAAATTTGGAAGTAATCCACCCAAGCGTTAAGGAGGAGTAGCGTTTTGAAAGAAAAAGTTTACGGACGGCGCACGGCGCACGGCGCACGGCGGACGACGACGGACGAAGCACAATGACTATAGGTCATCCTGACCCTTTGGGTCAGATGACCTAAAAAACTAGAGCCAAGGATCTGGTTGCATCAGCGTTGCAGAAGTACAGCAGCAACACAAAGGGAACAGACCACAAGGAGTAAGTGAAGAATTACATTAAGTTGAATATGTTGAATTGATTATTGAGTGATAATTACATATTGGAAATATAAACATTGATGCCTGTGTTAGGATCATTATAGTACCCTGAGGATGACTGTAAATCTGATGTTTTCTTCCCTTGAAAACTCTCGAACTGTTATTATAAAACTCTTTCAAATGCACTGGAATTAATATGAATACTCGAGTATCACTAAAAGCGGCTAAACAATTGTTATACTCTTCACATCGTAACACGGTTTGGCAACATATTTTACCTTTCTAGTCACGATGTGGGCGGAGCTTCTATAATTTGCCATAAAAATACTTGTGTTGTTTATCTTTCGTAGATGAAATATTTAACTCAAAAATATCTCATTATGCTTGATGTCAATGCCCCCGACCCCCTTTGTGAGGTGGGGACTCCTACATTCCATATTTGGCCTCTTAAGTGAAAAATTATTGTGAACCCTGAGTAATGGTGGATAACAGCAACAACTTGCAAATTTGCATTAAACATTCATTTAAACTATTCAATTCTGGGATACCAGAGTTCTACATTTTCTAAGGAGTAAAGAAGTACTTGATCTTTTATTTCAGCTGTGTCAGCATGAAAGAATTTCTGAAGTTAAAAGAAGAGGTCAGGAGCCTGGAGAAGAAGATCAACAGATTTCAAGCTCCTATGTCAGCAACCCCTACCAACATGCTGCCAACTCCAGCAACCATCGCATCGCCAACTCCAGCAACCATCTCATCGCCAACTCCACCAACCATCTCATCGCCAACTCCACCAACCATCTCATCGCCAACTCCACCAACCATCTCATCGCCAACTCCAGCAACCATCTCATCGCCAACTCCAGCAACCATCTCATCGCCAACTCCACCAACCATCTCATCGCCAACTCCACCAACCATCTCATCGCCAACTCCACCAACCATCTCATCGCCAACTCCAGCAACCATCTCATCGCCAACTCCAGCAACCATCTCATCGCCAACTCCAGCAACCATCTCATCGCCAACTCCACCAACCATCTCATCGCCAACTCCACCAACCATCGCATTGCCAACTCCACCAACCATCTCATCGCCAACTCCACCAACCATCTCATCGCCAACTCCACCAACCATCTCATCGCCAACTCCAGCAACCATCTCATCGCCAACTCCACCAACCATCTCATCGCCAACTCCACCAACCATCTCATCGCCAACTCCAGCAACCATCGCATCGCCAACTCCAGCAACCATCTCATCGCCAACTCCAGCAACCATCGCATCGCCAACTCCACCAACCATCTCATCGCCAACTCCACCAACCATCTCATCGCCAACTCCAGCAACCATCGCATCGCCAACTCCACCAACCATCTCATCGCCAACTCCACCAACCATCTCATCGCCAACTCCAGCAACCATCGCATCGCCAACTCCACCAACCATCTCATCGCCAACTCCAGGAACCATCTCATCGCCAACTCCAGCAACCATCTCATCGCCAACTCCAGCAACCATCTCATCGCCAACTCCAGCAACCATCTCATCGCCAACTCCAGCAACCATCTCATCGCCAACTCCAGCAACCATCGCATCGCCAACTCCAGCAACCATCGCATCGCCAACTCCAGCAACCATCTCATCGCCAACTCCAGCAACCATCTCATCGACAACTCCACCAACCATCTCATCGCCAACTCCAGCAACCATCGCATCGCCAACTCCAGCAACCATCGCATCGCCAACTCCACCAACCATCTCATCGCCAACTCCAGCAACCATCGCATCGCCAACTCCACCAACCATCTCATCGCCAACTCCAGCAACCATCGCATCGCCAACTCCAGCAACCATCGCATCGCCAACTCCAGCAACCATCGCATCGCCAACTCCAGCAACCATCGCATCGCCAACTCCACCAACCATCGCATCGCCAACTCCACCAACCATCGCATCGCCAACTCCACCAACCATCTCATCGCCAACTCCACCAACCATCTCATCGCCAACTCCACCAACCATCTCATCGCCAACTCCACCAACCATCTCATCGCCAACTCCAGCAACCATCTCATCGCCAACTCCAGCAACCATCTCATCGCCAACTCCACCAACCATCGCATTGCCAACTCCACCAACCATCGCATTGCCAACTCCACCAACCATCTCATCGCCAACTCCACCAACCATCTCATCGCCAACTCCACCAACCATCTCATCGCCAACTCCACCAACCATCTCATCGCCAACTCCACCAACCATCGCATCGCCAACTCCACCAACCATCGCATCGCCAACTCCACCAACCATCTCATCGCCAACTCCAGCAACCATCTCATCGCCAACGCCACCAACCATCGCATTGCAAATTCCCACATCACCACCCCCCACATTGTTAATTCCACCATCCCCTATTGATTCATCCTGTGAATTTTACAATGGGTTTTCAATAAGCGATTTACATGACTCTATTAGTCATGTTACCAAAACTCTTCACCCCAGAATACATACTATCACACAGTGTATCTGGTAAAGCTGCCAACTCCAAGTTGGCCAGCAAACCCAAATTTGACACGCGTCTCTTCACAGTAATGCTGAAAGTGTTGAAAGCAAAGTTTTCCTCTGTTTCAAACAAGGAAATCACAGACAAGATACATTCTGTGCAAAAGTACATTAAAAAATTGGGAATTTTTTGGAATTTTTGAAATTCATATTTTAGACTTTACAAAATTCCTAACTTTAGCCCTAAATTTTCTCATTTTTATCTACAGAATTATTTGTTTGGGATGTTCTTGTCTGATAAATTTGGTTTTATTTCAAGGTTTCAAGTGGTAAAAAATGAATAAACTATTATTTTAGGATATAGTATGAAATTTTGAGCATTAAAAAGGCCCAAAAGGGCATGTTTGGACCTGGTTGAAGCTTTGGTGCAAGTGTTGAAAAATTGTATTACTACATAATTTCTGATAACTTTGGTTTTATTTTGAGGTTTGAAGTGTTTAAAAGTGAATAGACCATCATATTAGGGTATCAATATGAAATTTTGAGCATGGAAAAGGCCAAAAGGACCCATTTGGACTTGGTTAAAGTTTTGGTGCAAATGTTGAAAACTGTAATGCCCTACAATCTCCGATAACTTTGGTTATATTTTCAGGTTTCTATTGTTTAAAAGTGAATTGAAATTCTACTATGGGATACATAGCATATTTTAAGCATCGAAAAGGCTCAAAAGGGCCTATCTGGACTTGGTTAACATTTTGGTGCAAGTGTTGAAAAATTGTATAACTATTGCATCACTATTATTTTTAGAATTTTATTTTTTTTCAATTACAATTGTTTTACAGTGAATGGACAATCATATTATTTGAAATATAGTGAAATTTACACATGGAAAAGGACCCATCTGAACTTGGTTAAAGTTTTAACGCATTAGTGTTGAAATATTGTATTACCATACAATTTTAGTTATTGTTGTTTTACACTGAATAAAGAATCTTTCTAAAGGGATATGTAGCAAATATTAAGCACCAGTCTGGACTTATCACTTCATGAAGTATTTTACTGTTCTACAATTACAGTATCAAGGAACATTAAAGTTTTATTTTCATGTTTTAACATGTGAACAATAGGCGAACTTATGGTGTCATCATACAACTCTTTTTTTAGTTATTATTCTAGTCTAATAGAAATGGAATGTTTAAACACAACTGATCGCTATGGTTTGTAAAATGTGACCTTGTTTTTATTTTTATTCAAATCACCTGGCGTCCGTGGTCCGTATTCGGTCATTCCGTCCGTCCGTAAACAATTCTTGTTACCGCTATTTCTCATAAAGTACTGTACGCATCTTTCTAAAATTTGACATCTAGTATCCCATTGGCCTCTAGAACTGGCATGTCTGTAAATGATCTGCCAAAATTAGGTATTTTATTTTATGTCAAAAAGATTCATTTCACCCTCTCATGAAGCCCATAAAGGGTGTAAAAGGGGGCCCAATATGGTAAGTTGTATTTTGATCAAGTGGATGGATTACAATGACCATATATCAGGTGAGCGCCTTAAGGCCCCTTAGGCCTCTTCTTATGAACAGTTGTTGATCGTTTTGTTGGTTTATCAATTTGTATGGAAATGAATTTTTCTTGAATAATTAAAAGCAATATGAAGTTAAAATGTTTCTCACTTATTTTTTGATAGGATTATTCCAGTGAAAAATCTACCTGACCAGGGGACTCCTACTTCTACATGCGGTGGGTTAGTATAGGACTGGCTAAATGTAACTACAATACAGATTTCTTAGGTGGTGTCAAATAGTTTTTAAAGTTGGAGTCTCAGGGTAAGAAAGATATTTTACTGGAATAGCCCATACCTATTTCCAAGCCTAAAATTAATTAAATTTAATATTTGCTGAGTATTTTTGTGAAAATTTATCGTATTCATTGCTTATCAAGTATCTCATTCTTGTTTTACCATGATCTGACCATGTTTTCAGCATATCTGGACCATAGTCTGACCATGGTTTGACATGTTTTCACTGCTTTTGACCATGGTCAGAACATGGTCTGACCATGTTTTCACTGCTTTTGACCATGGTCAGAACATGGTTTGACCATGGTCAGAACATGGTTTGACCATGGTCAGAACATGGTTTGACCATGGTCTACTTGACCTGCATGGTCATTGGCAATGGTGCCAATTACCAGGACCATGGTCAACCATGGTTATTTGCAAATCATTTCGCCTGGGCAATTACAGAAACAAAAACACTGGCTTATCTCATATCTTGCATGAAGATACAAACTGTAGGTGTAAACAAGGAAATTGTACAAATTTTACAACTTATCTCCCTTCTGTGAATCCTGACCCACAGCCTCTTGGGATATGTCCGCAAAAATTCCACCATTTGTAATCTCCCACAAAGCGCGTTTGCAGGATATGCATAAAATTATTGATGTTCTTCATTTCAAGGGATAGACAATGTTGATAATTCTTGAATTTGAACAGATCATATGAATGTGTGTACATGAACCAGGAAAGATTTGTTGGTCAGTATAAATTCATTTTTGTTTCAAAAGATTGTATGTTCCTTTCAGTGACAGTGAAAGAATAACAAGACTCGAGGAAGAACTAGAGAGCATAAGAGCGCAAATTTGGGCCATAAAGAAAATTGTTAAAGGTCTTAAAACCTCCCCTGAGCCAGACGCAGATGCGGATCTGGAAGTAATTGTAAATCAGTCGCCAACTCCTTTGCATGCAATTGGATTGCTTGCTCTGAAATTGTATAGTACTAATGAGATGATAAATAATTCTGTAACTGGAAAACGAACATCAAAATGTTCAACAGGAGGTCCCAGACCAGCGCTGGATCAATGTAAACTTAATAAGCTTGAAGGACTTCTGGTCAAAAAATGGAAGGACTTTAAGAGAAAAGACATGATCGAAAAAATACAAAACATACTAAGAAGCAAGCAGAAATTAACACTTGATTCACGTCAGTGATTCTAATTACACACTTAAAGGTCAATTCATTGCACATTGATAATTACCAATGTGAGCTTTGATACAGTGTAAAATTAACTCAACAGTTTTAATTCAGGAAATTGAGTCTTATGAATATACAAGAGGCCCATGAGCCTTAACGGTCATCTGACTCTAAATTAAGGGGGGGGTGTCATTCAGTCCGTATTAAAGTTCATGAAGGGTTCATGAATGTTCATGAATGTTTAATTCATGAGTATTCATCATAGTTTTAAGTTCATGAATATTCATGAAGAGTTCATGAATTATCATGTATGGACATTCATGAACTATGATGATTTCATGAATTCATGAATCTTCATGAACATAATTTCAAAAAAAATATTCATGAAGTTTTAAGTTGAAAATGTTCATGAACAAATCAAGAATATTCATGAACTAAGTTCATGAATAATTCATGAACTATTCATGAATGTTCATGAATTATTCATAATCGTTTCGCAGGGGTTGTCTTGCAGAACTAGCATAGTTGGGGGAGTCGCTATATGGAGTCCAGGTTCCTAGGAAGAGGCTACAACATTGTGAAATGGCCTCATCCAAGATAGACAAGTTGGCATTAAATCTTCTAGAACTTTTAGTTACTAAAGATGGATGTGCCAACTTGTCTATTTATGGACAGGCCAAGGGGAAAGTTGCTTTGGCCCAAGCAAAGAGAAAGGCATTGAGATGTAAGTGTTCATTTTCACATGTTTTTCAAGTTTTCTTACAAATCAGTCACTAGAATGATTTCATGAATTGTTTTGATTTCTAAGTAAATGAAGTTGCATCACTTTATAGGGAGCTTAAGATATATAGATAATACTCTTAAAAAATAGCAATCATTCTACTGTAGTAATACACATCAAAGACAAGAGGCCCATGGGGCCTGTATCGCTCACCTGGTTGGATTTGACCAAATGTCAAAATAATGTTCATGTTCAATTTGTTAATACACATACTCTCTAAGGGACTGAAAGACCCTATGGATTATTTTTACAACCTAATTGTGTTTGAAGAAACTAAGTCCCTTAGGGTGGGGAAAGACCCTTGGGCCTATTTTTACATCAGAATTGTGTTTATCCCTTAATGTCCAGCGATGTTATACATAGTTATGGGATGGAGGGTCACAGTAACCATTTATGCAAAATCTGTTCCCCTTTCACCAAGGATGTTTCTGACCAAATTCGGTTCAAATCCATTTAAAACTTTATGACTAGAAGCGATATAAAGACAGATCTCTATTTCCCCTATTTGGCCCCACCCTTCAGGCCCCTTGGGGGTCAGAGTCAATATTTACATAAACTTTCTTTCCCCTCTTCCCCCAAGGATATTCCAGACCAAATTTGGTTCAAATCCATACATAACTTTATGATAAATAGCGATTCATAGGATAAACCCCTATTTTCCCTATTGGACCCTGCCCCTAATGCCCTGTGGGGGTTCAGAGTAAAAATTTATACAAACACGGTTCCCCTTCTCCCAAGGATGTTCCTGACCAAATTTGGTTCATATTCATTCATAACTTTACGACTAGTAGCAATTTAAAGGATTAACCCCTATTTCCCCTCTTAAGACTCCGCCCCTCAGGCCCCTGGGGGTTCAGAGTAAAATTTATACAAACTCTGTTCCCCTCCCCCCCCAAGAATGTTCCTGGCCAAATTTGGTTCTAATTCATTCATAACTTTATGACTAGTAGCGATTTAAAGGATTAACCCTATTTCCCCTATTGGGCCCCGCCCCTCAGGCCCCTGGGGGGCCAGACCAACCGTTTATACAAAATTGGTTCCCCTTCACCCAAGGATGTTTCAGACCAAATATGGATCAAATCCCTTTATTCCTACGGAAGAAGGATTTCAAAGAATTCGCTATATCTCCCCTATTGGGCCCCGCCCCTCAGGCCCCTGGGAGGTCAGACCCATAGTTTATACAAAATTGGTTCCCCTTCACCCAAGGATGCTTCAGATCAAACATGGATCAAATCCCTTTATTCCTGCAGAAGAAAAAGGATTTCAAAGAATTTGCTATACCTCCCCTATTGGGCCCCGCCCCTCAGGCCCCTGGGAGGCCAGACCCACCGTTTATACAAAATTGGTTCCCCTTCACCCAAGGATGCTTCAGACCAAACATGGATCAAATCCCTTCATTTCTACAAAAGAAGAAGGATTTTATCAAATCCCTTTATTCCTGCAGAAGAAGAAGGATTTTAAAGAATATGCTATATTCCCCTATTGGGCCCCACCTCCCATGCCCCAGGGAGGGCCAGACCCATCGTTTATACAAAATTGATTCCCCTTTGGCCAAGGATGCTTCAGACCAAATATGAATCAAATCCCTTCATTTCTACTGAAGAAGGATTTTTAAGATTTTGCTATATTTCCCATATTGGGCCCCGCCCCTAAGGCCCCTGGGGGACCAGACCCACCGTTTATACAAAATTGGTTCCCTTTCCCCCAAGGATGCTGCAGACCAAACATGGATCAAATCCCTTTATTCCTGCAGAAGAAGAAGGATTTTAAAGAATATGCTATATTCCCCTATTGGGCCCCATGTGCACCCCCCAGGCCCCTAGGAGGGCCAGACCCATCGTTTATACAAAATTGGTTCCCCTTCACCCAAGGATGCTTCAGACCAAATATGAATCAAATCCCTTCATTTCTACAGAAGAAGAAGGATTTTTAAAAAATTTGCTATATTTCCCCTATTGGGCCCCACCCCTAAGGCCCCTGGGGGGCCAGACCAACCGTTTATACAAAATTGGTTCCCCTTCACCCAAGGATATTTCAGACCAAATATGGATCAAACCCCTTTATTCCTTCAGAAGAAGAAGGATTTCAAAGAATTTGCTATATCTCCCCTATTGGGCCCCGCCCCTCAGGCCCCTGGGAGGCCAGACCCACCGTTTATACAAAATTGGTTCCCCTTCACCCAAGGATGCTTCAGACCAAACATGGATCAAATCCCTTTATTCCTGCAGAAGAAGAAGGATTTCAAAGAATTTGCTATATCTCCCATATTGGGCCCCGCTCCTCAGGCCCCTGGGGGCCAGACCCACCGTTTATACAAAATTGGTTCTCCTTCACCTAAGGATGCTTCAGACCAAATATGAATCAAATCCCTTCATTTCTACATAAGAAGGATTTTAAAGAATTTGCTATATTTCCCCTATTGGGCCCCGTCCCTAAGGCCCCTGGGGGGGCCAGACCCACCGTTTATACAAAATTGGTTCCCCTTCACCCACGGATGCTTCAGACCTGATTTGGTCAAAATCCACTGAGTAGTTTAGGACAAGTAGCGATTTAAAGGAAAAGTTGATGGAAGGACGACGGACGACGGACGGACGACGGACACTGCGCCATGCTATAAGCTCACCGGCCCTTCGGGCCAGGTGAGCTAAAAACTAAACTAAATGAAGTGCATTTTGTATCTTGCTCTTTATTGGTTTGTAGGTCACATCTTTAAGATCTACGGAAAGGGAATGCAGGACTCAGAAAAGGAAACCATTTGGATGAATGACATCGTTAAACAAGAGGCCCATGGGGCCTGTATCGCTCACCTGGTTGGATTTGACCAAATGTCAAAATAATGTTCATGTTCAATTCCTTTTGTTTGTTATCCTCAAACAATGCTATTTATGGTTATAGCGTGGGGATCCCAACTGCTTTAAAGAAATAATGAAGTCCAGACTCTCTGAGTTTACAACATGCATTTATAACTTTATGACTAGTAGTGATTTAAAGGAATTACCTCTATTTCCTATATGGGGCCCCGCCCCTTTTGCCCCTCGGGGGTCAGAGTCACCATTTATGCAAAATCTGTTCCCCTTCCCCAAAGAATGCTTCTGACCGAATTGGGTTGAAATCCATTCATAAATTTATGACATGTAGCGATTTAAAGGAATTACCTCTATTTCCCATATGGGGCCCCGCCCCTTTGGCCCCTTGGGGGTCAGAGTCACCATTTATGCAAAATCTGCTCCCCTTCCCCAAAAGATGTTTCTTATTAAATTGGGTTCAAATCCATTCATAACTTTATGACTAGTAGCGATTTAAAGGAATTACCTCTATTTCCCATATGGGGCCCCGCCTCTTTGGCCCCTCAGGGGTCAGAGTCACCATTTATGCAAAATCTGTTCCCCTTCACATAAGAATGTTTCTGACCAATTTGGGTATAAATCCATTCATAACTTTATGACTAGTAGCGATTTGAAGGAATTACCTCTATATCCCCATTAGGCCCCGCCCCTTTGGCCCCTTGGGGTCAGAGTCACCATTTATGCAAAATCTGTTCCCCTTTCCCAAAGGATGTTTCTTACTAAATTGCGTTAAAAACCATTCATAACTTTATGACTAGTAGCGATTTAAAGGAATTACCTCTATTTCCCATATGGGGCCCCGCCCCTTTGGCCCCTTGGGGGTCAGAGTCACCATTTATGCAAAATCTGTTCCCCTTCCCCCAATGATGTTTTTGACCAAATTCGGTTCAAATCTTTTCATAACTTTATGACAAGTAGCGATTTAAAGATATTACCTCTGTTTCCCCATTAGGCCCCGCCCCTTTGGTCCTTTGGGGGTCAGAGTAACCATTTATGCAAAATCTGTTCCCCTTCACATAAGAATGTTTCTGACCAAATTGGGTTCAAATCCATTCATACCTTTATGACTAGTAGCGATTTGAAGGAATTACCTCTATTTCCCCATTAGGCCCCGCCCCTTTGGCCCCTTGGGGGTCAGAGTCACCATTTATGCAAAATTTGTTCCCCTTCCCCAAAGGATGTTTCTTACTAAATTGGGTTCAAATCCATTCATAACTTTATGACTAGTAGCGATTTAAAGGAATTACCTCTATTTCCCATATGGGGCCCCGCCCCTTTGGCCCCTTGGGGGTCAAAGTCACCATTTATGCAAAATCTGTTCCCCTTCCCAAAGCATGCTTCTGACTAAATTGGGTTCAAATCCATTCATAACTTTATGACAAGTAGCAATTTGAAGGAATTAAATCTATTTCCCCATTAGGCCCCGCCCCTTTGGCCCCTTGGGGGTCAGAGTCACCATTTATGCAAAATCTATTCCCCATCCCCAAAGGATGTTTCTGACCAAATTGGGTTCAAATCCATTCATAACTTTATGACTAGTAGCGATTTAAAGGAATTGTCTCAATTTCCCCTATTGGGCCCCGCCCCTCAGGCCCCTTGGGGGTCAGAGCCACCATTTATGCAAAATCTGTTCCCCTTTCCTAAAGGATGTTTCTGACCAAATTGGGTTCAAATCCATTCATAACTTCATGACTAGTAGCGATCTGAAGGAATTACCTCTATTTCCCCTAATGGGCCCCGCCCCTTTGGCCCCTTGGGGGTCAGAGTCACCACTTATGCAAAATCAGTTCCCCTTCCCCAAAGGATGTTTCTGACCAAATTGGGTTCAAATCCATTCGTAACTTTATGACTAGTAGCGATTTGAAGGAATCGCCTCTATTTCCCCTTAGGCCCCGCCCCTTTGGCCCCTTGGGGGTCAGAGTCACCATTTATGCAAAATCTGTTCCCCTTCCCCAAAGGATGTTTCTGACCAAATTGGGTTCAAATCCATTCATAACTTTATGACTAGTAGCGATTTGAAGGAATCACCTCTATTTCCCCATTAGGCCCCGCCCCTTTGGCCCCTTGGGGGTCAGAGTAACCATTTATGCAAAATCTGTTCCCCTTCCCCAAAGGATGTTTCTGACCAAATTGGGTTCAAATCCATTCATAACTTTATGACTAGTAACGATTTAAAGGAATTGCCTCAATTTCCCCTATTGGGCCCCGCCCCTCAGGCCCCTTGGGGGTCAGAGCCACCATTTATGCATAATCTGATCCCCTTCTGCCAAGGATGTTTCTGACCAAATTTGGTCAAAATCCAATAAGAACTTTTTGACTAGTAGCGATTTGAAGCAAATGTTGACGGACGGACGACGGACGACGGACGCCGGACGACGGACGACGGACGCTGCACCATGGCATAAGCTCACCGGACCTTCGGTCCAGGTGAGCTAAAAACTGAACGACATGATCCGAGGGATAAAGAATATTAAATACAAGGGCCCAATGGGCCCAAATCGCTCACCTGCAATGCAGTGATCTTTTCATATATGGATCCTGCAGTTATTTGAAAGCATGCTACAGGACCAATATAATGTCTCTCTGCACTTTGGCTTTTCACTAAAAGTCATTTAAAGATTTAAGCATACTTGATCGACGTGACCTTGAATGAAGGTCAAGGTCATTCATTTGAACAAACTTGGTAGCCCTTTACCCCAGCATGCTACAGACCCAATATCAACTCTCTGGGACTCTTGGTTATTGAGAAGAAGTCGTTTAAAGATTTTAGCCTTTTTGACTCCTGTGACCTTGAATGAAAGTCAAGGTCATTCATTTGAACAAACTTGGTAGCCCTTCACCCCAGCATGCTACAGGCCAAATATTAGGTCTCTGGGACTCTTGGTTATTGAGAAGAAGTCGTTTAAAGATTTTAGCCTTTTTGACTCCTGTGACCTTGAATGAAAGTCAAGGTCATTCATTTGAACAAACTTGGTAGCCCTTTACCCCAGCATGCTACAGGCCAAATATTAGGTCTCTGGGACTGTTGGTTATCGAGAAGAAGTTGTTTAAAGATTTTAGCCTTTTTGGCCCCTGTGACCTTGAATGAAGGTCAAGGCCATTCATTTGAACAAACTAGGTAGCCCTTCATCCCAGCATGCTACAGACCCAATATCAACTCCCTAGGACTCTTGGTTATTGAGAAGAAGTTGTTTAAAGATTTTAGCCTTTTTGACCCCTGTGACCTTGAATGAAGGTCAAGGTCATTCATTTGAACAAACTTGGTAGCCCTTTACCCCAACATGCTACAGACCCAATATCAACTCCCTGAGACTCTTGGTTATTGAGAAGAAGTCGTTTAAAAGATTTTAGCCTTTTTGACTCCTGTGACCTTGAATGAAAGTCAAGGTCATTCATTTGAACAAACTTGGGAGCCCTTCACCCCAGCATGCTACAGGCCAAATATTAGGTCTCTGGGACTCTTGGTTATTGAGAAGAAGTCGTTTAAAGATTTTAGTCTTTTTGACTCCTGTGACCTTGAATGAAAGTCAAGGTCATTCATTTGAACAAACTTGGGAGCCCTTCACCCCAGCATGCTACAGGCCAAATATTAGGCCTCTGGGACTCTTGGTTATTGAGAAGAAGTCGTTTAAAGATTTTAGCCTTTTTGACTCCTGTGACCTTGAATGACGGTCAAGGTCATTCATTTGAACAAACTTGGTAGCCCTTCACCCCAGCATGCTACAGACCCAATATCAACTCCCTGGGACTCTTGGTTATTGAGAAGAAGTCGTTTAAAGATTTTAGCCTTTTTGACCCCTGTGACCTTGAATGAAAGTCAAGGTCATTCATTTGAACAAACTTGGTAGCCCTTCACCCGAGCATGCTACAGACCCAATATCAACTCCCTGGGACTCTTGGTTATTGAGAAGAAGTCGTTTAAAGATTTTAGCCTTTTTGACTCCTGTGACCTTGAATGAAAGTCAAGGTCATTCATTTGAACAAACTTGGTAGCCCTTCACCCCAGCATGCTACAGACCCAATATCAAGTCCCTGGGACTCTTGGTTATTGAGAAGAAGTCGTTTAAAGATTTTAGCCTTTTTGACTCCTGTGACCTTGAATGAAGGTCAAGGTCATTCATTTGAACAAACTTGGTAGCCCTTCACCCCAGCATGCTACAGACCCAATATCAAGTCCCTGGGTCTTTTGGCTATTTAGAAGAAGTCGTCTAATTTTTTTTTTAGCCTTTTTGACTCCTGTGACCTTGAATGAAAGTCAAGGTCATTCATTTGAACAAACTTGGTAGCCCTTTACCCCAGCATGCTACAGACCCAATATCAACTCCCTGGGACTGTTGGTTGTTGAGAAGAAGTCGTTTGAAGATTTTAGCCTTTTTGACTCCTGTGACCTTGAATGAAGGTCAAGGTCATTCATTTGAACAAACTTGGTAGCCCTTCACCCCAGCATGCTACAGGCCCAATATTAGGTCTCTAGGCCTTTTGGTTATTGAGAAGAAGTTGCTTGAATGGAAAGTTGACGCCGGACGGACGGCCGGACGGCCGGACGGCCGGACGGACGACGGACGGACGACGGACGCCGCGCCACGGCATAAGCTCACTTGCCCTTCGGGCAGGTGAGCTAATAAATTGGGAAATTGAGATATTGAATTTTTTTTTCAGTTGATAGGATACGGACAATGCATGATCCTTATGATTTAGACTGGGATCCCGGTGGGATTAAGACTGGGATCCGGTGGAATTTAGACTGGTATCCTGGTGGGATTTTGACTGGTATCCCGGTGGGATTAAGACTGGGATCCCGGTAGGATTTAGATTGGGATCCTGTTTGGGATGAAGACTGGGATCCCGGTAGGATTTAGACTGGGATCGCGGTGGGATTAAGACTGGGATCCCGGTAGGATTAAGACTGGGATCCCGGTAGGATTTAGACTGGGATCGCGGTGGGATTTAGACTGAGATCCTGGTGGGATTTAGACTGGGATCCCGGTGGGATTAAGACTGGGATTCCGGTGGGATTTAGACTGGGATCGCGGTGGGATTTAGACTGGGATCGCGGTGGGATTAAGACTGGGATCCCGGTGGGATTAAGACTGGGATCCTGGTAGGATTTAGACTGGGATCCCGGTGGGATTAAGACTGGGATCCTGGTGGGATTAAGACTGGGATCCCGGTGGGATTAAGACTGGGATCCTGGTGGGATTAAGACTGGGATCCCGGTGGGATTAAGACTGGGATCCTGGTAGGATTTAGACTGGGATCCTGGTGGGATTTAGACTGGGATCCTGGTGGGATTTTGACTGGGATCCCGGTGGGATTAAGACTGGGATCCCGGTAGGATTTAGACTGGGATCCCGGTGGGATTTAGACTGGGATTCCGGTGGGATTTCGCCTGGGAACCCGGTGGGATTTTGACTGGTATCCCTAGTCAAATTTTCAATGGGGAAGATGGCTGACAGGCAGTCATTTTGAATTTTATAAATTTCAAATTTCTAAGAGAGTTAAACGTTATTTTTGGATCTTTCAAAAGGCCACTGTTTTCCAATGATTAAGATCTTGAAGGAAGAGAAAAGTGATTCCCTATGAACAGCATTTATATGATATGAAATTTATACCTATATAATAATCATACATGATATGCAGTAAAATTTGGATAAGTCGAAGTCGACAGGACCAAGCAAAATATTTGACTTATCCGATGGTTCAACCTATCCGTGTCTGATTGTAAACATGGTCGAAAAGAAGCAATAGATAAAAGCAAAGAAATTAATTGTACATGATAACAATTATTCGTTTATCTAATAAACAATATTGTGCATGGTTACAGATCAAAAGAAAATATATGGGTGAAATTATCTTTGCCATACAGACATGCGATTTACACACGGGAGTCGTACAATGACAGGATAATAATCTAAGCAAACGATACATACATTATAAAATTATAAATGTATATATTGTGCTCACATTATTTCCCTTAAAATCCATTATATTTTTCTACAATCAAACGATATGAAACAATAAACAGTTCAGGAAAATTTGATCAACCGCCCTCGTACTATTTTGTAAAAGGAGAAGGCCGCGTGTTTATCGACTGCATGATTATGCATTGCCACTATGTTTTGTACAGAATAAAAACATCCCGCATATTATTGTTACTATTTCATAAGTGTATTCAGAATTTAGGCATAGATAAATAAATCAATGATAGAAAAGTATTTTACTGTAAATTTTTCGACTGGAAGATATGTAATTTATCATTTATTTGTTCCTTTCATTTTTCAGGGTTTATTTGTATCAAAACAGTAAACAGAACGGTCATGATGTTATGGTTTGTTGTCTAAAATGTGTACTTTTTATTCTAAGTTATGTATACCCTAACGTTTTACTAATCATCTGTGCACCTGTATAAACAATGGGAGGATGCTTGACCGACAGTCGGAAACTAACAAGAGGGTCTGGTAAACACCGTTACGGTTGATCGGTCACACTCTGTCAATCAAGCCGATGTCAGCAATTTCTACCTGAGAAAGCATGACACCTTTGATGTTCGACATAAAAATGGAAATTTTGGTATAGTTTACAAGGGAAGGACCACAAAATATATTCGACTCAAATTAACCGCAGTATTCAGTATTCAATTAATCAGTGTTCGAATTATCCATGTTTAATTTACTAAGATAAAGAAGGGAAAAAATTGAGACTGAACAAGACATTCGACTCATCCGATTCAAGCGTGTTCGACATAAGCAAGTTTTACTGTATACTCAAAAGATCCCCCTGGGGTATTTTCTTTTCAATTTGACCTGATAAGATATGTTTGTTTTGCTATAAACTATAGTAATTGCTTCTTCCATCTCCAAGCCCTCAGATTTTGCAGCTGTCTTATAATTTTAGAATTTATTGACAAATTTACATGAAATTTGGGCAAGATGTTCAGTTCACAAAATTATGTCAAAAGCCAGGGTCAAAGGTCAAGGTCATTGGTTTGAAAGGTCAAGGTAATTTTTTGTTTCTTTTGATCAATGAACATTTTGTTATGACATGATGAAGCAAAGTTGGTTGGAATTAAACTAGGAGTCAACTGACAAAGGTCAACGTCAAATTTTGCATCTTTTCACTGATTGAACCTTTTTGTTTCAAGGCTGAAGCAAAGTTGGTCAGAATTAAAACATGCATGGAGTCAAATGACCAAAGGTCATTGGGTCAAAGGTCAAGGTCACTTGGTCAACGGTCAAGGTCAGATTTTGTTTCATTGATGGTTGGTCTGAATAAATCAAGGAGTCGGCTCACCAAAGGTCAAGGTCTACATTTTTTGCCATTGATGAATATTTTATGACATAATAAAGCTATGTTGGTTGGAATAGTAAAAGGAGTCAGCTCACCAAAGGTCAAGGTGTAAGGGTCAAAGGCAAAGGTCATATGGCTCCAACAGTCAAGGGCATATTTAATTTCCAACTATGACGCTGTATATATTTTGCAATTGTTTTTAAAGAAGTCCAAATGTCAAAGATCAACTCATTGATTTAAAGGCAGATGGGTTCTTGATGATTATCAGGGATATATTTATTGCCTCATGATGAAATTGATGGGATCTTCGCTAAACTTTCAGTGTTCAAGTTAATAAATCATTATAACCCAGTTAACTCTCAGCCTGTCCTAGTTATTACACCGAAAACAGAGTTACAATATGTAAATAGATCACTAACTGTTTTGTTTTGTTTTCTTTTTGATGGACTATACAGTATCAATCCAGATGAAGAACCCTGAGCTCCTGATAATATCAGTGCTCCTGCAATATTGTCAGTCAAATTTCAAGGAAAGGATCCCAGAAGAGGAACATTTACATTATTTCAGACTTTTTTTCATTCCTGTGTAACAATGCCTCAAATAGCAAACAAATTTGATGTAGTATACAATACATGTATTAATAACAGTCCAGTTGGAGTGCTCTGGTATGTGGAAAAAATACTTATTCCTTTATGACATGCATATGTTGGTTTATATTTACATGAAACGGTAGTTATAATATATATCTAGAGAAACATAGTGGATAATACCTTGTACAGGAGCAGGAGTATGACAGTGTAATAGTACGTGACTGCTGTGTTCATCCATGGAAGGAATCTGTTATCTGAAATTAAGTTTTCCATGAGGACGAAAATAGTGCTTTTGTTAGTCTTTCAAGGAAATTTGCAAATTGAAAGGAAATTTTTGTGAATAGTAATTTATTATAGAAACGTTTTATGAATAGTAATTTATTGGTCTAGAGTGCATATATTTAATATGTATATTTCTTGATAACAAAAACATCACGAAACAATTTTTTTTACATTTTCTGTACCTTTTCAGTACCTTTTTAGTACTTAAAATTCACTCTATTGAACAAGTAAAAAGTTACAATAAAGCTATAATTTTTTTAATTTGTTTTAGAACCTAAAATATACCTTAAGTTTTGTGCGAAATGTACTTTTTATTGCTGAATAAACTGATGATTGAAGCATACATAGTGTTGAATAATAACTTATTATAACTTTTTTGTACCTTTTCAGTACCTAATAAAAGTTACAGAAATCGATTTAATTTTATACATATAAATATATATAAATACAATTAAGACATACAAATATGTTTAACATATTTTACATTTTATAGATAAGTACTTTCGACCAAATTAATCCTCTTCAGCTTAATTACATTTTACATGATGTAAACCTATCTAAGCATTTATTATGCAGCCTCCCAAAACACACATATGCACTCACCACACGCATGCATGTCCCACGCACGAGAAGCCGTCCTTAAATGAGCTTAGCTGTTAATAGGACGTTAAACAAAATAAACCAAACCAAACCAATTTCATTATACTGATAAATTAATACAATTTTTCACCATGATGCCATTCAACAAAATATGGTTGACCATGGTTACATATATATATGATTTTTCTTTTGTGTTTTTTTTTAAGTTGTGCGACACATAAAGAGTTCAATGAACTGAAAGAAGTAAGGCGACTCAAAAGGAAATTCCAGAGCATTTCTTCAGCTGAAGTGCAGCAGTGTGATCCATTGATACAAACATTTTCCTCTCCGCCAAGGCCATCTTCACAATCACAGACACCAACAATTATCAGCACTAACAACCCCAACTACCACCACAGGAAGTGAAATTATACAACAATTATCAGCACCAACATCCCCAACTACCACCACAGGAAGTGGAATTATACAACAATAATCAGCACCACCATCCCCACCACCACCACAGGAAGTGAAATTATACAACAATTATCAGCACTAACAACCCCACCACCACCACAGGAAGTGGAATTATACAACAATTATCAGCACTAACATCCCCACCAACACCACAGGAAGTGGAATTATACAACAATTATCAGCACCAACATCCCCACCAACACCACAGGAAGTGGAATTATACAACAATTATCAGCACTAACAACCCCACCCACACCACAGGAAGTGGAATTATACAACAATTATCAGCACTAACAAC
>NC_047028.1:35062498-35077807 GCF_902652985.1 Pecten maximus | reverse complement strand
TAAGCTTGGGCATCCTTCTACCGTTTGGTTGAGGTGACCTTGACAAGACATCCTTCGACTTGTCGACCTTTGGGTTGAGGTGGTCAGAAGAAGGCATCCTTCGACTTGTCTACCTTTGGGTTGAGGTGGTCATGATCCGAACAAGACATCCTTCGACTTGTCTACCTTTCGGTTGAGGTGGTCAGAACAAGACATCCTTCGACTTGTCTACCTTTGGGTTGAGGTAGCCAGGAGAAGACATCCATCGACTTGTCTACCTTTAGGTTGAGGCGGTCAGAAGACATCCTTCGACTTGTCTACCTTTAGGTTGAGGCGGTCAGAAGACATCTTTTGACTCATCTACCCGAGTTCAAGTAAGCTTCAATAATCACTGGGAAAGCCTATCAACACAAAAAGAACCAGGTGTAGATTCCTTGTAATACATTTAATTCACAATCAAGTGTTTAACATGAAAAAGGACAATGAAAAAAAATGTGTTTCTGTTGTAATTTATGCTGATTGTGTTTATAAAAGTTATACAACTTATTGGTTAATACTTCATAATGACAATTGGTCTCCAGCCCTCATTCATTCAAAAGAAACCAATTTTACTCTTGCAAATTAAGACTGTTTAAAAATAAGGCAGGGCTTTTTCTCACTTGTTTGGGATAGGGCCTTTTCCGTCTCATTTTGGGAAGAAAATTTGTGAATTGGGAAAGATTTTTCAGGTGAAAACTGCAAATTTCGGGAATTTGGCTTAAAATTTAAATATGAAATAATTTTAATTGGGAATGGGGCCTATTAACGGCCCCAAAAAGTCCTCAGAAAAAGCCCTGCAAGGTGATAAATCTGATACCTTAATTCACTGCTATCCAGATGTCCTTGGTTATTCCTAGCCTGATCTGAGTGTCCTTGACTTGTCATCCCACAAAGTTCTGAAACAATCCCAGAATGCATCAGTAATCAAACTCTGACATCTTTGTAAAAGAAGTTGAACCACATAGTTGAAGGATTTTTTAAAAATGAAAATGAAGATTTCTTTTTCTTTTTTCTTTGCAATTTCAACCATTTAAGCCATATGTTTCTAATAATTACTACACAAAATCCATACCACACAGCAAAGGTCATCTGATGAGTAAAATTAGTAAAGGTCACATGACCATGAGGTCACATTAGCTGATCATGAGGTCATATGACCATTAGGTAACCAAGGTCATATGATCATTGGGTCACATTACCAAAGGTCATACTATCATGAGTTTAAACTATTTTTAATATTTGATATATAAAAGTCTGACAATACAGTTATCACCAGTTTTTACCAATTTTTTTTTTTTCAATATTTCAATGAATGATGCAGTCAATTTAAAGTTTTCATCAAGCAAATATATATGCTGATTTTGGGAATGTTTCTGGCCTTATTTTCATTCAAACAAAATTTTTCAAACAGATACAGTGTACCCTCGACCGATCGCCACCCGAATCTACCACCACCCTCGCATACCACCACCTACACCCCTAGAATGGATTTCCCTTCTATATAATTCCTTCGTTAAGTTCGCCACCCTCGCATACCGCCACGTTCATAACTATACAAACGTCCCAAATCCCTATATATTTACCTACGAAGATATCGCCATCTTGTTCTGTTTTTTCTGAGAACAAGGAACTCTTTAATGTTCTATTTATAGAACAAGGATGGATAGTATTGCAACAGCAATACAAAGTCCCCTGCCTGAACCAGGAGTGCAACTATTTATTTCCCATTTTTTAAACTACGTGTTATACTGATCATGTATACCAAGTTTCGTTAAAAGCAGAGTAGTACTTTAGGATTGTCCGGACACGCCTCAACCAATGAGAAGTCGGCTGCCATTTTGAAAATTGGTTTTTCGAAACAAAAAAATGTGGGATGCACAACTACATGTTGATTTTTTCCGATAACGATCACGAAACATCGGTAGAGGACGACGATCCATTCTGACAAAATTTTGAATTTTGAATGGGATGTTGACCTATTTGTGAATATTTTATCGGACTTCGCCGAATATACAGTGGCAATTTATCACTTGCAAATGGATGAAAAACACTGATTTCTTTTTCAAAAGTTAATTCCAGCTAAATATTTGGACATCAATGCTACTGAAACGAACAGGTAAGTTGATAAAATTAACCTGATAAAAAATGGCGGCTGATAATATATGACGAGGAATTTGCTTTCAATATCGTTGTGTGAAAATGTGATCTACCATGATTGAGCTGCATACCGGGACTTGGAACAAATGGTCTATGTGTGTAAATGATTCTCAGACTCATTTAAATCGCCAATAATAAAAAAAAACATTAATAATATGTTTTTCAACCATATTTTGACATATTTACCTGTCGTTACCTGTGCTCGTTTGCACCTGTGATTTGGTTTATTACCAATTTTTATGGACTGTTATTTGGAAATAAAGTACTACCTGTAATAATAAGTGTAAGAGTTTTTACCTTAGAAGGACCCAAAACTTAATCAATACCAAATTCATGCTTGAAATTAAAAGCAGTTTTATTCCATATTTTACCTGTGTGATTTACCTGTATTACCTGGTGTAAGACTTGAATTGAGTTTTGGAATTTTTGCTCTAGTTGGTTGTTTGTTGTTAATAAGTGTCAAAACTATATTTGATGCAGTAAAAACAAACACAGGGGCATTGTTATTCAATATTTTCATAATTTTCACCTTAATTACCATTTTTACCTGATCATATTACCTATAAATGATAACATAGGACCATAATGAATACATATTCTGAAGGGTAAAGGTACCAACCATTGCCACTCAAAATTTCATCAAAATCTATCAACAAATGACAAAGTTATCCTCAATAGAAAAAAACATTCCAAAGAAGTCAAATTAGTCTCAATTAATTCAAATTATCCATATGCCTATATGGTGATATAAGTAATGTGGCAACGAGAGGGTTAAAATCAAATGCAGGTCATGGGGTTCTTTCTTAGCTCACTGTAGGTTCAGCTTGAATAGTTCTAAATAATTACATGAAATATTTTTTTTTTTACAAAATTTTAATAGATATTATATTTTATTATTTATTGTTTATTATACCACAAATAATCAGTAATGATGGATGACACTAAAAAATAAACTGGAGATCCTATGAAATATCATTTTTATCACAAACCCCTGTGATCCCAGTCACTCAATGGATACAATTCCATGTTAAGGTGTTATCAGTGTTTTTGTTCCCAATATTTTTCAGCCTCCCGTGGCTTTTGAGTTGGGAAAATTCATCAAAAATTTTGAAAAAATTGGGAAAATACCAAATTGCAAAACAAAACTACTCCTGATCTTGTCAAAATAAATTTATATTTATTAATATATAGTTCACCATGATTTCAGCATTATTAAAGTAAACATCACTTGCTACAAAAAGAACACATTATAAGTGGTTTAAAATCATCATGTGCACATAATATGCCAGCATGGTGAGATATGACTTGTTGCTAGTAAAGTTCTGAATTCGTTGTTTTAATCCTTTGAAAAGATCAACAAGTTCCTCTTAATCAGTCAACGAAAGCTCCTTGTTCAGGTGGCAAATCCAGGTAAGAATGAGTAAACATACCCTGCATTCACTGCACTCTGATAGGGTATAAGAAATCCCTCCTACTCAGTTTACAGCCGATAATGTAGCAAACCGCACAGGGCGGTTGTATATATTTTTGAGTAAAATACATAAATATCATTATATGATTTCGATAATTACTATCAGTATCCTAATTAATGTATCACTAATTTTAACAAGACCTTCATGGTTTTTTTCAGGCGGTCATTTGTGTAGTATTTAGTACGATGTCCGCATCATTTGAGTGCTTAAATTTAAATCACTGACATCTATTACAAAGTGTTTTACAGATCAAGATCTAAAACAACAAAGATCGCACGCCTCTAGGCCTACGGGATGTTACATGTTTGAAGTGATAACATATGAATATTAGTTAGGTTTGGAAAATACTTTATGGCTTCGGAAATCGCGATGTTATCATTTACAAAATGTCAGAATAGGTAAAAGAAACATTTTAACTTGAATAATTTGGAGACTTCATTGAAATTTTGGGACAATACAGCATTTTTGGCCTATAGCTAGGGGAAACAGCCGATATTCGGTGGTAAAACAGGCCAAACAAAAACACTGGTTATTGACAGTTTCTTTTAGAAACTCTCTGAAACAGTTGGAGTGTACATTTGTTGATATTTTCGTGTTCTAAGCAATCTTGTTTTGCAGAATTTTATCTATTTCTGCTTCTTCGACTGCACGAAACCGTACCGTTTGCGGTTCTGTTTGTCTGCCATTTGTAAATAACTGGAAAGGAGACAACTCCTTGCAACAGAATGTGGCCCGGGGTCGCCATGGGAGCACATGGTCCAGGGAGATATGATATTTATCTCCCTGGCTCAGGGAGGAGATATAATGTTTTGTCCCCCCCTTCCACGTGATGCATTTCGGCTAATCACAAGCACTGTTATAAACATGAGGTATAATAAAATGCGTTATTGTAAAGTTAATGTTAAATCATGAATCAAATAAAGTGTATAAATTATTAAAAATCAGTTGGCCCAACATTCAGTCACTCAAGATTTATTAAGTATCATCTCAATACCTTTCAGTGATTGTTGATGTAATTTGTATACGTAATTGAAGGAAAATTCAATTTAATACATGTGATTGTCATTTTAATTACTACATGTATTAAAAATAATTGTATTATCAAAATCCAATTACTTTTAAACTACTGTACCATATAACGACATATTATTACTTTTATTTTGTATAATTTCTAACAGATGTTACATGTATATTTATTCTACAATCATTCTATTTTACCCATATATACTAAGTGATATTTAAGTATTATATATTAATGATGATAATGTTGATGAACATTATATAAAATATATACCTATACATGTATGATTTGTAAAATATACACTATGCAGGTGGACGTAATACTTAATTTCCCGCTTTTCATACTCCTAACCATGTGTCTGAATTCATTCAATTGAAAATGTATCACCAGGTTGAGCCCATACTCAGGTCTCGAATAACCCCAAAAGAACACCAATTACTGGCCAAACCAGAACTTTTAAAGCATACACATTACTACTAGTTGGAAACACTTAAACTATCTTCCTAAAATATAACCACCAAATTAAAACAAATCACAAGAGGCCCAATGGGCCTGTATCGCTCACCTGGCTCTACAGCAAATTTGCAGTTGATTGAGGTCATTTCTACACATACTATGCTGATAACAACTTTATTCAAATATCAGAGTAAGCTAGGTTTATTCATGTCAATATATTTTCTAGTCCTTCATTCAAGCATCCTTTTGGCCCAATATCAAAGTCCCTGGGCCTCTTGGCTATTGAGAAGAAGTTGTTTGAATATTATTACCTATTTGACCCATGTGACCTTGAATGAAGGTCAAAGTCATTTATTTGAACAAACCTGATAGCCCTTTCCCCCAGCATGCTACATGCCCAATATCAAGTCCCTGAGCCTCTTGGTTATTAAGAAGATGTCGTTTGAAGATTATAACCTATTTGACCCATGTGACCTTGTATGAAGGTCAAGGTCATTTATTTGAACAAACTTGGTAGCCCTTCACCCCAGCATGCTACAGGCCCAACATCAAGTCCCTGGGCTTCTTGGTTATTGGGAAGAAGTTGTTTGAAGATTATAACCTATTTGACCCATGTGACCTTGTATGAAGGTCAAGGTCATTTATTTGAACAAACTTGGTAGCCCTTCACCCCAGCATGCTACAGGCCCAACATCAAGTCCCTGTGCCGCTTGGTTATTGAGAAGTCGTTTGAAGATTATAACCTATTTGACCCATGTGACCTTGAATGAAGGTCAAGGTCATTTATTTGAACAAACTTGGTAGCCCTGCACCCCAGCATACTACAGGCATAATATCAAGTCCCTGGGGCTCTTGGTTATTCAGAAGAAGTCGTTTGAAAGATTATTACCTATTTGACCCATTTGACCTTGAATAAAGGTCAAGGTCATTTATTTGAACAAACTTGGTAGCCCTGCACCCCAGCATACTACAGGCATAATATCAAGTCCCTGGGGCTCTTGGTTATTCAGAAGAAGTCGTTTGAAGATTATTACCTATTTGACCCATGTGACCTTGAATAAAGGTCAAAGTCATTTATTTGATCAAACTTGGTAGCCCTTCACCCCAGCATGCTACAGGCCCAAAATCAAGTCCCTGAGCCGCTTGGTTATTGAGAAGAAGTTGTTTGAAGATTATAGCTTATTTGACCCATGTGACCTTGAATGAAGGTCAACGTCATTTATTTGAACAAACTTTGTAGCCCTTCACCCCAGAATGCTACAGGCCTAGTATGAAGCTCCTGGGCCTCTTGGTTATTGAGAAGAAGTTGTTTAAATGAAAAAGTTGATGCCAGACGGCCGGACGGACGGCCGGACGACGGAGGCCGCACCACGGCATAAGCTTCGGGCAGGTGAGCTAACAAGACTATCTGCAGTCAATGAACTTCAGATTTTTATCTTCATAGACAATGGGTCTATATGGGATTTCAAAATGTCATAGACCTGCTAAAAACTTCATAGACCTAGATTTTTTACCAAAATTACATGTTGACAGAATCAATTCGAATACAGTTAAAACAAGTACGCTTTTAAGTTACCGGTAAATATTGAGTTCTGTATATGATGTGTTTTTTGTTTAATTGTGAAAGCCATCTTTATTCTATGTTTAACAGTTTATTCAAAACATTGTTACATGTATTTGAATTATTTCTATGCAAGACTAAGATCTACAGTGATGAATCTAATTGCTCTCTAGTCCGAGTTTTCTCTGGCCCTGTCACCATGTCTGGTGTAGTGCTAGCTGTGATAACGTAGCTCTGGACGACAGATGGACAATTTCTGACAGAGGGTCCTGCTGGAGAGCAGGGTATGAATATTTTAGTGTAGGGCCAGAGCGCACTACTATATGAAAACGTGGAATTATCCGACACCATTTGGTATCGCTAAGAATCTGGTGCATATACAACAAGAGATCCCAGAGGGATCTTGGCGCCCACCATTGAATGATCTTCATAGGTTCCATGTCAGATTGATCTTTTCTCTACTTTTCCCTTCCTCTAAGTCTTACTAATCCGTGTAAATTCAGAAACAGCCCTCTATAGCTAGTACTTTTCAAACACGGGGAACCTATATATAAAATTTAAGATTTAGCGATAATGGCTGTCTGTCGACCATGTTGTTTTTGGATTGGTCCCAATATGCAAAACTAGGCACTGAGGGGAACCTACATATGAAATTTGAGAAAGATCTCTTCAGTACTTTCTGAGAAATAGCGATAACAAACTTCAATTGTCAAAATCCAAGATGGCTGCCTGTCAGCCATGTTGTTTTCTGATTAGTCTCAAAATGCAATATGCATAACTAGGCACCGAGGGGAACCTGTGTATGAAATTTGAGAAAGATCCCTTCAGTACTTTCTGAGAAATAGCGATAACAAACTTCAATTGTCAAAATCCAAGATGGCTGCCTGTCGGCCATGTTGTTTTCCGATTGGTCTCAAAATGCAATATGCATAAATAGGCACCAAGAGGAACCCTACTTATGAAATTTGAGAAAGATCCCTTCAGTGCTTTCTGAGAAATAGCGATAACAAACTTCAATTGTCGAAATCCAAGATGGCTGCCTGTCGGCCATGTTGTTTTCCGATTAGTCTCAAAATGCAATATGCATAACTAAGCATCAAGGGGAACCTAAATATGAAATTTGAGAAAGATCCCTTCAGTACTTTCTGAGGAATAGCGATAACAAACTTCAATTGTCAAAATCCAAGATGGCTGCCTGTCGGCCATGTGGTTTTCCGATTGGTCTCAAAATGCAATATGCATAACTAGGCACCAGGGGGAACCTACATATGAAATTTCAGGAATATCCCTTCATTAGTTTCTTAGAAATAGCGAAAACAAATTTCAATTGTCGAAATCCAAGATGGCTGCCTGTCAGCCATGTTGTTTTCCGATCAGTCTCAAAATGCAATATGCATAACTAAGCACTGAGGGGAACCTACATATGAAATTTGGGAAAGATCCCTTCGGTACTTTCTCAGAAATAGCGATAACAAACTTCAATTGTCAAAATCCAAGATGGCTGCCTGTCGGCCATGTTGTTTTCTGATTGGTCTCAAAATGCAATATGCATAACTAATCACCACGGGAAACCTACATATGAAATTTCAGTAAGATCCCTTCATTAGTTTCTTAGAAATAGCAATAACAAATTTCAATTGTCGAAATCCAAGATGGCTGCCTGTCGGCCATGTTGTTTTCCGATTAGTCTCAAAATGCAATATGCATAACTAAGCATCAAGGGGAACCTAAATATGAAATTTGAGAAAGATCCCTTCAGTACTTTCTGAGGAATAGCGATAACAAACTTCAATTGTCAAAATCCAAGATGGCTGCCTGTCAGCCATGTTGTTTTCCGATTGGTCTCAAAATGCAATATGCATAACTAGGCACCAAGAGGAACCTACATATGAAATTTGGGAAAGATCCCTTCAGTTATTTCTGAGAATTAGCGATAACAAACTTCAATTGTCAAAATCCAAGATGGCTGCCTGTCAGCCATGTTGTTTTCCGATTGGTCTCAAAATGCAATATGCATAACTAGGCACCAAGAGGAACCTACATATGAAATTTGGGAAAGATCCCTTCAGTTATTTCTGAGAATTAGCGATAACAAACTTCAATTGTCAAATTCCAAGATGGCTGCCTGTCGGCCATGTTGTTTTCCGATTGGTCTCAAAATGCAATATGCATAACTAGGTACCAAGGGGAACCTCCATATGAAATTTGAGAAAGATCCCTTCAGTACTTTCCGAGAAATAGCGATAACAAGAATTGTTTACGGACGGACGGAGGGACGGAGGGACGGACAGACGGACGGACCACGGACGCAGGGCGATTTGAATAGCCCACCATCTGATGATGGTGGGCTAATAAAATCGGGAGTGACATAACACCTAACTTACATATATATATATATATGGATAAATAAGATATTTATTCACCCCAGAACACCCATTTAGTCCCACCGAGGTGTTTTTTTCTGTCCGTATAGACCCTCGCTTTAATGTAGTCAAAATTTCATACTGTTGACCTGCCATTTTGTAAGTGACAGTACGACTAACCGAGTAACCACCTGAATCGGAACGCAATGGACCGAAAAGACCACATATCAATTATTGTGTTTTTCTTCTTACATAGTTAAAATCAAGAACACTAAGCTTATTATTTCCCAAAACCTGTTATATTCAATTCAAAAAATTATTATTTATAAATTATAAGCAGTAAAATATATAGTTCATAGTATTCGACGTCCTTATAAGCTTGTGGCTTCTGTTGACGCATCTTCATGGTTGTACACTCATATATAAAAATAAATGTATTTTTTTTCTTTTCGCTCCATCGTGCACTTAGGGTAATTAGGCCGCCTGCGACTTACATAGTTAACAATATGGCGTCGAGTCAAGTGTGAAAGTTTGACTAACAAAAAGTGAGGGTCTATACGGACGGAATAAAACACCTAAGTAAGACTAAATGGGTGTTCTGGGGTAAATAAATATTTCATTTATCCATATATGCAAGGTAGGTGTATGCACCAGATTCTTGTGCATAGACATTCGATCTTCAGTGTATTTTTCATAGACCGACAGCAAATCTACTAGACACGCTCTCTATCGATCTATCGTAGATTCGCACACTGTATCTGTATACATGTATGGATACACATTCATTATTACATGTATATAAATGAAACTTAGCATGTATATATATGTAAATGTGAATTCTGTATTTGTTATGTTATTCAGGTATTTTATGTCAAAATTACACTGATGTTAAGAAAATGATATAGATTGGATAAATATTTTAAATGAAATTATTACACAAAAAATTGTATGGGATAATTTTTACAAATTTATTTTACATGATTTTGTGAGTACATTCTATTTCACTTATTAATTTCTCCTTTTTTTTCATTACATTTGTGAAACAGATTATTATATAGGAGTTACCTCCCTTCATACAAGTTACTGTTGGTTTATAATTAGTTTAAATCTGAACTATCCCCATGATGATCATAATCTAGATAACAAGAAACATTTTAAATCCAAATCGCGCTTAATCCACAATCCACCTAATAGGCCAAGTAGTTTTATACAATATTCAGATGACTACTGTACAGTATGGCTGCAGTATTCCAATCAGTTTTCAAGAGCACTTTTCGTAAGTTTATCTATAAATGTTGTTTTTTTTAACTGAAGTCCCTACATAATGACAATAGTCCAAACCAGTGTTTCATAAACAAATCATGAAATTCTGCAGTACATTAAGCTGAGAAACAATTAACCAACCTCTGTCCACAGTTGAGAAAGTCCGATCACCAGCGCTGCAACCCTCATGTCTGTAGCCAGAGCATCCTGGGATAATTTTCCCGCGTCAAATATCGCCTACAAATCGTAAAATATCCACAAAGTTTACATCAAATATTAGAAAACAACAGTCAGAAGATATCATATCTGTTACATTCAATTACTGTCAAAACACAAGTACTATTCCTTACCATGGCAAACCTTCCGACAAGACCAGCAAGAAATATCAACACATCCTGCCGTAATGCCGAAAAGGTTGTACTAATTACAGCTCGGTAGAGTCCGGAAAGTCCGACACCACCCGGTAGTGTCCGGTAGAGTCCGGTACCGCGATATGGATCAAAAGGGCTCCTTTTCTTTTTTTTTCACCTTTCATTGCAATCGAAAAGCAACGTTATAGCTACTTGAAACAGGTTTATATGTGTGCCTCTGTAGCAAGAGGGAATAAAATACTAAATACATGTATTTAGATGACGGCTAGTGTCGACCAGGATCTGTGTAGCGTGCACGTGCGCATCGTGTTGTACCCCGAGTCGTGAAGCAGGTTATATAACTTTAAAGTTTCGACCTTTTAATCCGCACGTGTAAAAAGTATCAACCTTCAATATCCAGGGACGTATAATGTTATCTGTGATTTCAAAGTTATAAAAAACTGCGACAAAAGGGCGAAAATTGAAATGCAAAGAGGAATACAAAGAAATATATATAACTTATTATTTTTATAATTAATGTTGAAGCCAGGGACGTATAATGAAGCAGGGACATATATAGAAGTGTTTAATTTTGATAACTTAAATAATTTGAATTTGTTCATTGATGTTAGCAGAGACTTGTATGATACAAGTCTCTGATGTTAGCAAGACTTTTCATTACATACATTTTCTAAAAAAAAAAAAGATACAATTTAGATATACCAAGATTATATATGTAGTCAATTGGTTACACTAAAGCAAGCCGCGTTGATAGAAAATGAGTCCATTATTTGTATTTCCAATATTCAGTGTTTTGATATAAAACATGGAATAAATGAGCAGTAAACGAACTTGTAGCCCCTGGCTTTTTTTTTAAATTACACAAGGCAGTTTTTTTTTTTAGCAAAAATGTGGACTCGTGAAGAAGTGTCTTTACTGAAATATCTTTCGTTGTCAAAAATGTTATTTCCATCCTCTTTTGAATCTTCGAGAATTCATCGTATAACTGCTACGGTGACATAAATTACGTCACTGACAGCCATAACCATGCTCCTATACATTTAATTAGTATGTGGTTTTGAAGTATATTGATGGATTGATGGGGCTGAACGTCCTTGTAGGGGACAGCCTATGACAGATTTACCTATAATTATGGTTTAATCCAAAATCATAATCATTTGTGTCGAGTCAAAATGAATGAATTTAATTACCCGAGGGGTCTGTTGATACGACCACATGGGGCGCCTGACGACACATGCAACCCCCCTCCCCCCTCCCCCCCCCCCCCCCCCCCCCCCCCCCCCCCCCCCCCCCCCCCCCCCCCCCCCCCCCCCCCCACACACATACCGCCGCTTTGTACATAAAGCCAGCACCCCACTGTCTGAATAAGCATAAATATGTGAAATTATTTTCCTATCGCCAAATGCCAGATGTCTCCCGTGGTTATCTCCGCGGTCGGGGCGAGGCCGTGCCTTTCTGTAGGTATCTTATATATCATTTGATTTAAAAAATATCTTATATAATACCTTAATATTTTACCTAATAATTTGGTTTATTGCTTGAGGACAACTTGGTTAGACTTGTCACTCGATAAATCATTAATGATTTCACAAAAAAAACAAAAAAACAAAAACAAAAACAAAAATACATGGTTACATGAAAAGACACTTCTAGTTAACCGTGATCAATATAGAGTAATATAAATTACAAATTAAAAATGGTATCAATTTCAACTCAATTCTTTATTAGTTTTGACAGTATCTCATCAACATCATACAATTACATAGAATATAATTCAAGTCAGATCGGGTAGAGCAGTGCACTGGCATATAACATTATAGCACGCAAATGAATAATATGGATCAAACTACTAGTTACTAAAAGCAGGGACATATAAGATCTTACATGTCCCTGCTAGAAGCCATCAGAGTAGAACGTAGAAAAGATGCTTGTACTTAATTCTCTAAAATTACCCGTTGATAGTAAATTGATTAACTTATAGACAGAGAGATTTACCTGATAGCGAGGCTTTATATATTTTATATATGAGACCGTCAGAGGAGGAACATTTTAAAATGAAATGGTATTCATCTTCTTCATTTTTATAAAAAGGGCAAAATCTTAAATTGTGAGGAATTTTTCTATACCGTGCAGTCTCTATTAACAGATTATTTCAAGACAAACGTATTTTGACAATTGCCTTTTTATATTTAACAGGAAAAGACTCGAAATCATTGAAATAATAAGTCAAAATTTGGAGTTACAACGTAGAAATTTTGTTAATCGGCTCGACAGAATCATCCTTGTATTATATATATATCACCCTATTCAGTTTATTTCACGAGACACAAAATGGTTGAAACTGAGAACAAAATCCCTCTGGTAATTTTTCAAATAATCGCCTAAATCATTTACCGAAGTAGACTCTATTTGATGGTTTGTTCGTATGCGATGTTTCAATTTTCAATTTTTATTCATAACTTGAGGCCATTGGCCAATCAGTGTAACAGTGCAAAATATAATAGTAAAAATGAATCTCATTTAACATGCAATATACAGTGAAACCTGTCTAATCCGACACCATGTGGGAGTGACACCTTTGGTTGGATTAGACAGGGTGTCGCAGAAGTCAGGTATTTGTTAATGACTACACTTGGCATCACGGAAATACGGAACAGTGTCGGATTTGACAGGGTGTCGGTAATATCAGGTGTCGGATTAGACAGGTTAAAATTTCACTGTACAATTTTATCAAATCAAAGTTCTTATCTTATTTGATACCAAAATATATTCACCCAATGATAATAGCTCATGAGTTTAGAAGCTTAATATCCTTATAAACTGGAGCATTTTTCCATTAATGTATAGATGGGTTTATATATATATATACATGTATATATGGTATAGGCTGCGGATATTTCTGGCTAGGCGATTGGGAGCCATAGATCGTGAGTTCGAGGCCCGGTCAGGGCACGAGTCATAAAGTTGTCTTCCTTCGTCATTTGTGTTTCTAAGCTATATATCTATTTATTAGTACAATGTATGATATACACTATGTGTTGGTGATCCGAAGATAAAGATTTGAATTTCCTGTCGTAGTTGTACCGAGAGAAATATATATAATATATGTACAAATCGTATCCATGTATGTAAATACATTGCGATCCAGGTATTCATATATCATTTTATAGACGACTTCCACAATGATCATGTCAGGGTATCGGGCCGACCATCACTGCGCCATTGAAACGTTACTTTGTAAGGACGCCGATGTGGCGCAGCGGTATAGGCTGTGGATATTTTTGGCTAGGCGATTGGGTGCCGTAGATCGTGAGTTCGAGGCCCGGTCAGATATACATAATTGAAAATATAAAATGTCCTTGTGATGGATATATATATTTAACCAGACACGTGTGTATACCTGCAAGATTCCGACATTTTTTCTTGCTCTTGAATTCACAATCATGGTGTAGATTCTGAAGGAAGATTTTGACTGTACATTTCTAATTCAATACATATAAATAAAAGAACAATGCTATTGTTACAGTATATGGACAGAACCATCCGGAACTCTCCGAGGAATCTACATTCCTATTCCGGCGACAATCCCCGATGAGTTCAGAATGTGGACAGAACATTTTTATACTTAAGCGTATACATTAACATTTGTGTTCTATTATATTTCAAACGCCTTAAATTGATTTCAGGTATTCTATAAATTTAATGTACAAGTGGTATTCCAATATATTATGTTACATTGGTAGCTTTGTAGCTGTGGTACTTATTAGAGGCGTACGTTAGAGTAAAACCGACCATAGTTTGGCCGATAATGACGTGTAGGTGATAGAGGGACACAGCTATCTACATGTATCTAGTGCTCTCAAACAAAATAGTATTTATTAAAAACTTTATTCGTGGAACTGATTCATATTTATTCCAAAGACATTTAAAAGCGATAGATTTAAAAATCCAGTTACGATTTTTTGGTTATATTTACCTTTAATATTGTAACAGAGCGCAGGATTAATTAAATTTAAATCACTGCCTCCACTATAGGGATCGAACCCAGGACCTCTGGCTTACTAGTCTTACGCTCAACCGATCAAACTATGTACATGTAAACAGATCTCAGTAGCCGAGCGGTATATAGCGGCTAGTATTTACCAGGGTTACAATATAAGTGTCTGTGGTTTTATTTTCAAGAGATAAAATGTATATTGCGGCTAGTATTTACCACGGTTACAATATAAGTGTGTCTGTGGTTTTATTTTCAAGAAATAAAATGTATATAGCAGTTAGTATTTACCAGGGTTACAATATAAATGTGTCTGTGGTTTTATTTTCAAGAGATAAAATGTATATAGCGGCTAGTATTAACCAGGGTTACAATATAAGTGTCTGTGGTTTTATTTTCAAGAAATAAAATGTGCTATCTCTTCAACTTTTGGAACCTTTGATTTAAAATGTGTCTCAGGAGAAAAAAAGGCATGAAACATATCCTCATTAGGAATGTTACAGCAGTACTGGGAAAATAATCACGAAAAATGAAACGACCGATGTTCATAAGTCTTTGGGGGATGATAGTGAGATCTGCATGAAGTTGTAATTATAGCAAAAATGTATAGAATATCCTTATGCAAAAATTTTT